>NC_056727.1:175116644-175170417 GCF_019279795.1 Protopterus annectens | reverse complement strand
GAATAAACTCTTCCCATATACATATATGGGATTTAAGGGAGGGTGGCCAAATGGTTAAGGTGTTTGCCTTACAAACACAAGGTGCAGGGTTTGAGTCTCACAAGGGATAATTGGCTAGGCTTAAAAATGGCTCACAAGGGCAGTTAGCCTAGTACTGATCTATGAATCTATCCATGGTAAGTGTACACAACTCTACTTTTTTCCCTTAGTTGGCTACTCTTTTGTCTATTGCCAGTTCCTCGATGAAGCTGATTTCCCACACAGTGGAAGGTGCCTCGTGAGCAGCTGGTTCATGCATTGCCTTTAGAAACCTGCCTGGATGAAGCTATGGGACCTTGCGGAACCCTTCAAAGTGTCTTTTGTTATGCCCCCTTTGATGGCTCATCCTTGTTTGTTCCATCCGTGAAGGATGCTCTTACCCGCAGCGAGTAGGAAGGAAAGACCCCATCTGCCATTGGAATAAAGTTTTCTACCCATCAAGGCTCTTTTGCTAGGAATCAGCAAGGTGGTAAAAAATCTGGTTTCAGAAATCTCTGGGACCTTTCCAGGACCCGCACAGGGATACTTCCTTCAGAGGCAGAGGAGGAAGTTTCAATGGCTATGTCACCCAAGAGGCAGAGGGGTCTGCAGAACCAGGGCTTCAGAGATTCCTTCTCTGATAGTCCCTATCAGCACTCCTGAAGTGCTGCCCGATTGTCCGTATCTGGAGGCAGTCGGGGGTCATGTTTCCCTGCACCTGGACGCCTGGATAAATCTCACAAACAATGCATGGGTGCAAAGTATAATATCCAAAGGTTACTACATTCCTTTTTCCCTTGCACCTCCTCTCACAAGGAAGAAACTCCGTAACGTTCCACCTAGTCAGAGGGGATACACAGTTTGAGGTTCAAAAGCTGCTACAAAAGTCATCCAGGTGGTCCCAGCCAAACAAATAGAATTCGGAACTTACTCTTGTTTCTTTTTAGTGCCAAAGAAAACAGGAGACCTGAGACCAATTCTGGATCTAAGCAGTCTGAATCGATATGTAAAGAAGTCAAAGTTCTGAATGGTTACAGTTCAGTCTATCCTGCCTCTTTTGCGCAAGGAAGATTGTATGTGCTCTAAAGATCTCCAGGATGCATACAATCATATCAGAATAGACAGGAACTCCAGGAGACACCTGCGCTTTCAGCTGTGAGCCAGGCACTACCAGTTCAGAGTATTGCCCTTTGGTATCACCACAGCCCCCAGGGTGTTCACCAAATGCTTGGCAGTAGTGGCTGCTTACTTGAGACTCAAAGGATTCCAGGTGTTTCCCTATCTTGACAATTAGGTTCTCAATGCCCGAACCAGGCATCAACTTCTACAAGCCAGGATTTCTTGCTTCAGATCTCCAACTTCCAAGGCATTATGATGAACCTTGTCAAATAAAAGCTGAATCCTGTACAGACTCTGGAATTTATAGTAACTCAACTGGATACTACGACTCAAGTAGCATCACTACCTCTTCATCGCATCATATCATTGAGAAATCAGGTGTGGGACATACTCTGTCCCCTCCAGCAAAACTAGTGTTACAAGCTCTTGGGTCAGTGCCTGCTGCCATTCTTCTAGTTCCTTTAGCAAGATTCTGTATGCAAATCCCTCAGTGGACACTGGCAGTTCAATGGTCCATTCTTTATCACTCTGTATCCTTTCCCATAAAACTCACTCACATTTGCAAATGTTATGTTCGCTGATGGACCCAGTCAGACTGCCTCTTTCTGGGCAAATCATTTTCTCTTCCTCCCTCATAGCCACAGTGTAGGGTGGGGGGGGGGGCATTTCATGGCAAAGATGGTCCAAGGCATGTGGTCTCCCTCAGAGACCAAGCTGCATACCAGTGTCTTACAGATGAGAGCAGTCCTCCTAACATTGCAAGCCTTTCAGGACGTGCTCCCTTTAGGGACTATTGCAGTCAATACAGACATGTCCGTAGTCTGATACATCAACAACCAAGGAGGAACCCTTTCCTACCTGTTGTGCAGACATGCCATGAGGGTCTGGGAATGGGTGATCTCTTCAGACAGCTTTCGTATTGCAGCACACATGCCAGGGATAACCAGTGCACAGGCAGACAGACTCAGCAGGTCCATTTTGATTTTCTACGAGTGGTCTCTTGGACAGTAGTGAATGTGATCTTCAGCCGCTGGGGCCAGCCTTGTTGTGACCTATTTGCCTCTCCCCTTAACAAGTACTTCGCTGTGATCCCCTCTCCAGGGAAGTCGTGGAGGGATGTTCTGATTCATTGTTGTCCCCTGGGTCTCCTCTATGCTTATCCCCTTCTCCCTGTCATTCCAGAGTTGCTACAGAAAGCAAAATGGCCGAAGAGCTCAATTATCCTCATTGCCCCCTTCTGGCCTCGACAAGTATGGTTCCCCTTCCTCATTTGAAATATCTTTTATGGATACCGGAGCTGACTCAGGATCACTTATCCCCCCTATCAGAAAGTCAACTTCCCAGTCTCCATACTCTCAAACTGACTGCATGGTTTATCCACTTCCAGTGATAGTAAGAGTCTCCAGGCTCTCTTCCCCAGTTTGTGACGTTATCTTGGCCTCCACCAAGAAAGTCTGTAGAACCAAGTGGAAAAGATTTTCCTTACAGGCATCCAAGAAGAATATTGATCCCTTTTCAGCACCTACTTCAGCCATTCTTCTTTTTCTCACTACTGTTTTTAAAGTAGGAGATAGTATTTCTACTGTTAAACTTCAGTTAGTAGCCATGTTCAGTTTTCATGCTGGTAATGAATCTTTCTCCTTGACATCGTCCAAACTTTGTAAAGCTTTTATAATGGGAATTTTCCTTCTTAGACCACCAATAAAGGATCCCTGTCCTCCAAGGATTAACTCAAAAACCTTTTGAACTGGCAGACAAATGTGACATGAAATTTCTTAAACAATTTTTCTGGTAGCTGTCACTTCAACAAAAAGAATTTCTGAACTCTAGGCCTTATCTGCTAGGCCTCCTTACATTATTTTCCAGAGGGAGTGGGTATCTGTATGAACCAACCCTTCCTTTTTGCCTAAAGTGGCTAGGGAGAATAACATTAACTAGTTCATACAATTCCCAGTTTCTTTCCAAACTTTATTAGCAAGGACAGATATATGATGCAGAATTACTCTGGCCAAATGGATTACTAGTTTGTATCTAGCAGATTAATTCTCAAAAAAGTTTGGGGTTAACTCATCCTCCTGTAGTGCACTCCACTACATCTGTGGCTACTTCCTATGCTGTCTTCTCCTCGAACTTCCATTGATATCTGCTCCGCAGCCATTTGATCAAAGACCCATACCTTTGTTACACATTGCAAAACAGACATTATTTCCAGAAGCAGAGCTTCCTTTGGTTCAGCAGTGCTCCAGCATGTCCTTCCTTGAAGGGATTCTGAGAGTTACGTAGCTGGGGACTCTGACCCATTTGTGAGGAAGAATGAAAGAAGAATGAAAAGGACATAATCAGATTTAGAATTTGGATTTAGAAGAAAATGGTGGCGCCTTGTGTGGCAGCAGTTACTCTGTCTCCCGATTTGTGTTCCATGTTTATGTAAGATTTGTGTCTGTTTTTGTCATCCATTTGGGAGTCCGTTTTGGCTGGTCGAGTGGCAGCTGGATGCGTCCATGGTGTCTAGGTTGTGCTGTGTTGGATTGCTTGGACTTGCTTTATTTTGTCCTGTTTTTGGGATCATGGCTGTTCGGGCCTTGGGAGGAGAGTTGCTCCAAGTGCAGATGGCAGCGTGCCGATTTCTGGATCTGGATTGGATTTGTTAGTCAGAGGGACAGGACTGGCTTTTTGAACATTGCTATGATGGTGATGGTGTGGAAACTGGAACCGGTGGAGGCGTGGATGTTGGAAGATTGGAGGTGATCATTGATCTGTTTAGGGCCATTCAGACCTTCATTGGTGGCAGCTGTAACCCATCTTTTTTGTCAGCTGATTGATTAATCCGGATCTGAGTTTTTATTTATTTATTTTTTTTATCAGAGGAGACCAGACTGAGACTTGAGTCGCTGATGTTTGGAGATGGAGCTAGTGGCATTGAAAATGGGAAGATGGCTGTTATCGCCACCTTGATGCATCGAACATGGTTGAGGAAGCTTCTTTGCCTGCGGATGTCTTGGATTTTGTTCTTGTTTTTTGGACTCTGTTGTGGTTGTATTGTTGTTTGGTATTTGTTTCTGTTTTTATTTTGTATACATTGTATATGGGCTTGGAGAAATGTAATTTCGTTCAGCTATGCACTTTTTGCTGTACTTTATGTACTTACCATAACTTGGCATCTTACTTTATGTGCTTACCATAACTTTGTATGTGTGCTGTCTATTTTCATTCTTTCTCACCTTCCCTCCCACCCACCCCCTGCCTTGCTTTTCCTAGAAAGGTTTTTGGATGATACTGAATCATTATGGTTTGAGCCTCAGTTTTTTTTTTTTGTCTCGTCTCATGTCTTTAGAACACAGTAATGTCTTTATAACATAGTAAGGTCTAAGGCAGCAAACTTGATCTGAGGAATTAGGGATGATGCAGAGCATTATGGGTAGAGGGGGGAGTTTGAGATTTGGATCCTAAGTTTTGTAAATGCGGCCAAGTTGGATCTGAGATCGGATCCTAGACCCATTTGTGAGGAAGAATGAAAATGGACAACACAGATGCCAAGTTATGGTAAGCACGCAACTTCTAATTAACCCAGATAGTAAGTTTTTCCCGTCATTTCAACAAGTTGTGGGTTTGGTATTTCATTCTGACTTGTTTATCTTGCAAAAGACAATCCGTTAAACAGCAGTGTAAATCATTTCAGCAGTGGAAAGCAATTTTTATGAAAGCACAGCCCATATTGCATTGCTGTATAAATCTGTATTTTTAGTCTGCAGGTCCAGTATGGCTGCTTTGATGTACATCTGAAGAAAAACTGCCATCTTAGCTTGTCAATTTGCTTTCAAAAAGAACAGTTTCTCTGCAGCACTGGAGAATGTGTTCTAGTCCATCATTTTGCTGTCATCCTGTGTATTGTTTGCTATTGTTCTTAAAAAGTTGCTCTAACGTTGTGAAACGTGTTTTGTCCCTTTCTTGAAGTAAGGAGTGTATTATGTGTATGCATTTTTGACTTCAGAAAAGCAAAAGCAATTTTTTCATTAAGTTTAGTTTACATTGTAAATGTTTTTTTTTCCTCTATCTTTACAAGTCTGTGAATTATTGCGTTTCTGGAATACATTTCTTCATCAATATTTCTGTTACAAAAGTAGGCTGTAATTTTCCTATGTTCTAATGCATTTGGCCATAGTGAGATTACCACAGCCAGGAAATGGCGATCCTTGAAGAGGATTCAAGATGATTATATGAAGACTCAAAACAAGGTAAACAAATTGATTGCTGTGAGATTCATTGTACCTTTTGAATTTTGTTTTTTGTTGTTTTTTTTTTTCTCAAGTTTTAGCTTTTGATATTTAGGCCCTGCATCTGGGCAGGTTTATGCTCGTTTGTACCGAGCTAAACTGGGATGGGCTACCAGCCACAACTCGTGGGCTGATACCAGATGACAGGAGGCTTCTCATCTTCCAAAAAACATAAGTTGCCTATTTTTTGCAAGTATTTATTGCACTTTTTTAATTGCCTGCTGCCTACTTTTATACTTTATTTACTGTGTACTAAACTACACTGTTATACTGCAATTGCCTGCTATGCTGCACCTGTAAAATCAAATTTTATTGCAGTTTTCATTGTTTATCAAGCTTTGTTTCCACTGTTTTAACTATTTTCCTGGTATTTTTTCACCATTTTAAAGCTATCTGTTCTGCCTGCTTTGGTTTTCCCACCAAGCAGTACTTAATTAACCTATCTGTTAACTATTTAAATCATTCTTTAGAGCCTCCTGGCTGATTTTCTGCTGTTTTAAACATTTTTTTCTGTCTCTCTCTGCTATTTTTCTGCTGTGTTAAATATTCTCTAGTGTTTCCCACTGAAACTAGGGTTGCTACTAACTTTAGCATAGTCCAGATCCAGGCCTGCTGCTTCTGGAGCTGTTTGTAGTGGTTTCTTTGTTCTGAGCATGTTTTCCAGGCCATCTTGGATTGGAAGGGGCCTATCTGCACTTTTGTGACCGAATTGTGTTTGATTGGCACCTGACTGGTAAAAGGGAGGCTGATGTAGGGCTTGGAATAAGCATCCTCATTGGTCCGAATTTTTTTTTTAGTTTTTTTTTCAAGTTTTAGCTTCTAGTATTAAGGCTCTATATCTGAGCAGGTTTTTGCTTGTTTTTGTGTTGTGCAGCACCACACACAGGAGTGCAATTATGTGCCAAAGACGGACTGTTAAATTCATCAAATTTTCCCTTACAACCCAGGCAGAAATGTCCTTTCTCAGAGCTCCTCCATGATCGCTTCTGAAAAGCCATCCCTAATAACAACAGTATTCAACCTAGCATTATGGGCAGTTGGGTTACCCTTTATTCTCCTGCCAACCTTGTTGACTTGGGTCTCTTGAGGCAGTATAGCAATTGCCTCATGAGATAACCCTCTACTGCGGTGGTGGTGCTGCGGTAGCGTTGTCGACTCACAGTAAGACGTCCTGTTCGATTCTCAGCTAGAGCTGCTTCTGTGTGTAGACATGCATGAATGGGCATACCTTCGTTGAAGGTTGTGCGTCAGGGCTGGCAACTTGGCACGTAAAAATCTACTGTCAATCATAAGCGGACCGGAGTTCCGCTGTGGCGACCCCTAACCGAGAAAAGCCGAAAGACACAACACAGATAACCCTGTACTAATACAGTCTAGTACAGAGTACAAGAGATGTATTTACACCAAGAATCTAGAATCCATGCTTTCTGGCACTCAAAACAGTAACACAGAGAAGGTTGTCAACTCACCCACCACTACGTAGTCACATAGTACCACTGCTAGGTCACTCCAGAACAAGTACAAATACAACTCTGTCATTGTCCATGTTGGTGTGAATGACCTGAGCTGCATCTCCCTGGACTACATGAAGAGAAACATGGAAGAGCTCTCTGATCATGTAGCCCAGGTCGGTATGACCCTGACCCTGAGTAGCATCCTTCCCTCACCAAGAATACCACGGTATAAAGAAAAAATGATCAATTTCAACAATTGGCTAAGTTTCTGGTGTCATTCAAAGGGGATCCAATGTCTGTCCGCCTGGGATGACATGCTCGACAAGCCGCGCTGCTTCTCAAGAAACTGCTTGCACCTGTCACCCTTAGGCTTTCGAATACTGCCACCCCCATAGTGCCTTTTTTAGACAAGACTCAAAAGACAAACCCACCGCCATAAATAGCACAAGTAACAAAAAATTGAGGGTAATGCTACTCAGTGCCAGAAGTCTAAACCTCAGAATGCATGCACTTGAGTCACTCCTCAGTATGGAAAAAATCGATATATGTGCAGTAACAGAAACCTGGTTTAAGGTTCCAAAGAGCACCCCAGCACTACCAGGCTACAACTCCTAACTTACATTTCGGCCACAGAACCCAGACCAAAATACAAAACGTGGGGGCGTATCCATATTCATCAAGGATACCCACACCTCCAGGTTAGTGGCACAGCACGATGCTTCAGAGATCATCCACGTGCAACTAACAATGGGCAAAACTGCAATTCAAATTGTAGCTTGCTACAGATCACCCACCATGTCCCAGGACCCCATTCTGCATGTCTGGAAGCACGGGGAAACATAAAGGTCCTACCAAACACCCTAATATTGGGTGATTTCAATTACCCAAACATTAACTGGGAGAACTACTTAAGTACTAACTCTCTTGCCCAACATTTCCTAGAATTTATAAACTCAAACCCCCTGGATCAACTGGTCAACACTCCCACCAGAGGTGACAACATATTGGACCTGGTCATCACCAACATGGGCGACCGGTGTTCCACACCAGAGGTCAACCCCCTCTCTGGTTAGATCTGGCCATAAACAAATAACTTTGGATATCCACATTCTGCCCCCACCCCCGGACAAGGAAACCACAGTGAAAAACTTTTCAAAAGCAAACTTTACGTTACTTAAGACCGAGGTGGAAAGTTTCAAAGCCCCCATGCTAAAGGATAATGCTGTCCAAGCTGCAAAATCCTGTACTAATGCATTCTACGGGCACCTACAAGAATGCATGGAACGTGCTGTCCCAGGCAAAACCAACACTCACTCCTTCAAGAAAAGGAAACCACTCTGGTGGACCCCTGCCATAAACAACCTATACAATAGAAGGAGGAAACTAGTACAGAAAAGAAGAGAAGACACCCCTGATCAGTATCCACAAGAAACTACGATTCCTCATAAAATCATCCAGGACGAGCTTCGAAAGAAAAATTGCCATGGACTCCAAAGATAACCACAGGGCATTCTTTAGCTATGTCAAGAATCTTAAGTGACAATGCTCAGATCTGCTCGGAGTTGGTGCAGAATGGCACAAAATACACTGAACCGATGTCGCCAACATCCTGGCAGACAGGTTCAGTGCAAACATCACCCCCCTCTCACCCTCAAAAGGGCCCATAACCATACCAGAAGAATGTAGAGCCCCTGAAATCACAAACACTCCGGTTAAAACAGCCCTCTCCAAAGCCAAAAACACAGCTTCAATGGGACCGGATGGTGTCCCAGGCTGCGTCCTATATGAGCTCAGAGACTAAGTAACCCCCTCACCTAAACACACTGTTCAAAATCAGCCTCTCCACAGGCTACATACCCATAGAGTGGCGCACAGCAACAATTATTCTACTCCATGAAGATGGAGCCACAACAGACCCCTAGAACTATCACCCTATAAGTCCGATTAGCTTGGTCTGCAAGGCTATGGTGCCCGTCATGGAACTCGTTAACAGAGATATTGGGAACCTCAAAACACTGGAACCTACCCAGTTCGACTTTAAGGGCAGATCATGCCTCCTAAACCTGGTGGACTTCTTTGAGACAGTTACTAAGGATATAGATGAGGGAAAGATGGTACACACAGCCTACTTAGACCTTGCAAAGGCCTTTGACACCATTCCCCATTCTGGTATTGTAGACAAGCTCACCAGCCTGAACATAAACCCGTACATCACGAGATGAGTTGCCAACTGGCTCATGGACAGAGCCCACATCTTGAGAGTTGCAGGAGCTAGGTCCAACTCTAAACCAGTTACAAGTGGCGTTCTCCAGAGCTCAGTCCTAGGACCCCTCCTATTGGGCATATACTTCTCAAAGGTACAGGCAAGCACAAGAGGACTATAGCTGACCAAGTTCATAGACTACTGCAAACTAGGGGCTGTAATTGACTCTCCGGCTGACACAGATGTCCCCAAAAGGGTATCACTGAGACAGATACCTGGTGTCAAAATCATGACCTCAAGCTAAATGCCAAAAAGTGCATAGTTATCCCCTTTGGAAAAAACAAAGTACCCACAAATTACCACATAGGTGGTAGTCCCCTAAATACGGAAGATGTAATAAGGGATCTGGGGACCTAAGTAGATGGTAATCGCTCCTTTAATAATCACATTGCCAAAGTGGTTAGAAAGTCCTTCTATGTGGCCCACCTAATCACAAAAGGGTTCGCATCTAGATCAAAAGAGGTCATTGTACCCCTCTACTTATCACATCAGACCCATCATAGAGTACAACACCCCATTTGGGATTTACTTTACAAGACACCTGCAGCAGCTGGAAAGACCACAGAAGTACCTCACCAAGAGGGATCACTGGCCTCAAACAGATGCCCTATGCAGCTTGACTGAAGAAATTCCAGCTGTTCTCCGTTGCATACCGCCTACTCAGAGGTGATCTCTGCCTGACGTACAAGGCCATGTCCAAACCTGAATTGATGGACATGCTCCACCTGAAGAAACCCATATCCCCTCGAGCCACACACTCTTGGCATCTAAACCTCACCACAGCAATAGGTAGTACCTACCTGTGAACCTATAATACATACAGTACGCATCAAACACTCAAATCCATATATGCAGAGGTGCTCTCAAAAAACTTACCGAAACACCAGAGACCTACAAAACACAATTCTGGTACATTTAACATATTCTCCACAGCACCCATGACACACAGCAAAACTAGTGTCTTACCACTAAGCTCATAAGGTGTAGTGCTCAAAAAACATGATGTTCATAGTGTTACACTGCTGCAGTCATTACACTTGGGTTATCCTGCCGTCAGGTGGTTCCCCAGTCGGCCTGAGTTCCAAAGTCTTGGTCCAGCGTCAGTTGCTGTTGCCTCCTCCCTGACGTTAGTGCGACAAGGGTATATAAGATGCAGCCGACGCCATTTTCTTCAGTCTTTCTTGCCGTGCGGTGCACGAAGCAAAAGCAGTTTGCAAGTGCCGGTCGTCCGTCTCCTGAGATTTTCATTCCGAATCCAGAACTGAAGTCTTCTACAAAGCTAAGTACCCCATTGGGGAAACTTTTTCTTGCCTCAGACAGATGTCAGTAAAAGTTAATAACTGCATTTCTTGTGGGAAGCAAATACCTCATAAGGATTTCCATTCCTATTGTATCCCATGCCTAGGCCCTGACCACGATGTCACTGGTTGTCGGTTTTGTGCTAGGTTTAACAAGCACACTATTAAACGCCGGTTTTATTTTGCCTGACATTATTTTTGGTAGAAAATTCAATTATACCATGCCCGTCAGAACTTCCGATGACCAGAATACACAAACACAAAGACAAGGATAGGCATCCGAGGCCCAAAACTGACGACGAACCCTCTTCTAGGCCAGTCGCCAGTTCTCCGGTTTTCAGCAAGGCGCCTTCGCAGCCCCTGATGACTGCTTCTGTAGAACCACAAGCCGCCTCTGACACCCACGTGGAGATGGCTGGGCCTTCGGACGCACAAGTTCTTCAGCCTACCGAGACTAACCTTTCAGAGGGATCCGGAGTAGCTGAGCAACCCACAGCTACAGAGGGTGTCTTCAGACCTACTCAGTTCAGCATTAAACCCACTGCCAAGTCTAAGCCTCCGCTCATAAGACATGGTGCTCAAAAAACATGTTTTCTTGTCATTGGAGACTCAGTAGTGAGACAAACGGATGTCCCAGTCACCAGGTTGGGTAAGGAGAAAGTCGTAGTCTGCTGCCTGTCCAGTGCCAGGATTTGCCAAATCTCTCAGCAGCAAGTACCGTTATGACTCTGTCATAGTTCATGTTGGTGTGAATGACTAGGCTTTCGGCTGCTGAGAAAGGCTTTTACCTCCCCATAGTGCCTTTTTTTAGGCAAGGTCTTGAAAACATTACTGAAGTGAAATTTACCAGTAAGAACAAAATAAGGGTCAAGCTGCTAAATGCTAGGAGCTTAAACCAGAAACTGCACTCCCTGGAAGCACTTCTATCACCAGAAGATGATGCCTGTAGAGTCACAGAAACCTAGTTTAAGGCCTCAGAAAGTACCCCAACCGTACAAGGCTACAAATGCCTTCCACACCTTTAGACCACAAAGGGAACGTGTGTGTGTGTGACGCCCCTGCACTGGCCCAGTAGTCAAGGAGCCTCAGTCCTCACCACTAGCACCAGTGAGGCATTTGCACATTTGGAGGATAGCAAGTGCACACACAGTGAAGTACAATTTCCCTTAAGAGCACACAGAGATCACATTCAATCTGGGTCTGTTTTTTTCCCCTCTTTCTCCAGATCCCCAGTAAGACTCCCCACTGGCACAGCTGTAGGGTTAAGATTTCAACCAAGTGGTCAAGCCAAAATCTAGCACCCCCTCTTTCGAACCAGTGCTTCGTGTCCCTGCCCAAATAACTGAGACACGCATACACACTTTGAGATCTGATTTATTTACAAACACACAGACACTGCTGGGGAAGGCTGGCACAGGTTTAATAGCTATGCCCCCTAGACTGTAAGGTAGTTATCACTGCCACCAACCACTACATATGACCTGCTGTAAGGCCCTTCCCAGAGGGTGACCAATTCTACTGTATAAGCTTACTATTATCCAAATGGTAAGTGTGACCAAGACTAAGGCTATTTGAGTGGCTGTACAGTGTCACCAAATACATATGCAAGTACTAAATATCTCTAAACAAACCAGCCACAATTAAAAGGTTTAACTATATTTAATAATAAATAATAAAAGAACAAGACATTACTCATCAATACAGTAACTACAGAGTTCAGCATCACAGAAAATATTTTAAAACAGCATTGCAGGACAGTCTCAAATAAATACAGAAAACATCTAATGTAATCTTACTGTATTCCTATTTATCTCTGAGAAATCACTGTACCCTTAATATTAGCAAGGCAAATGCAGATGATTGGATATTCTTGCCAGGTCCAAAACCAACCATAAAACGCACAGACCCACTTTCTGAGATGGTTCTGAAATTGCTATCAAACATTACTGCTGGGTCAGCTGGTCTTTCTCACCTGCTCTCAGTTCCCAGGCTAACAAAAACTTAACAAAATTTAACATTTCTGTGTGAAAGAATACTTCTCTCTCAGATTGCTCAGAACTGGAAGCCATAAAACAATTAAGTACTTTTACATTTTAGACCTTATAATTACGTCTCTCCAAGACTATACAAAGAAACCTCTAGCTGTAGACATGAAACTGAGAGAGAAGTGAATTGTTTTACAATTGTGTTGAGTTTGCAAGTTAACTCTGTTCTTTTAAAGTAGGGTACACTGTGGTCACATTCTTGAAACTCCGTACATGTCATACAGTTACACATTTCTGCCCCAGTAGTTTAATATCCACATAACACAGTTCTCTTACATTGGTAAGACAAGCATATGAATCATATTAATATTCACAAATAGCATAGAATTATTTACAAAATTCCAACTAGCTGGGCTGGCAGCCTCACAGTGAGAACCAAAGGAGGTGGTGTTTCAATCTATATTAGAGATAAATTCACCTCGTGTCTAGTTAGACTGGACAATTCCATAGAGTTACCCCAGGTACAGATTACAGTGGGCAAGACCTCATTCAAGTCCTGGCCAGGTATAGATCCCCCTTCATGGGTCACGACACCCACAAAGCTTACTTAGCCAAACTGAAGACCATCCAAATTTTACTGAACACACTGGTTATGGGGGATTTCAGTTATCCCACCATCAACTGTGAAACCTATTATAGCCCAAACTCACTAGCATAAAAGTTCCTTGACTTTGTGAATTCAAATGTCTTGGAGCAAATTGTCCATACCCTGGCAAGAGGAACAAACATTCTGGATGTGGTCCTCACCAGCGTGTCAAACAGGTGCACTGTTGCAACTGTTGTACCCTCATTAGTTAAAACTGACCACAAATCAGTCACCTTCGAACTGACACTAGCACCAGAACTCAGAGAGGGTGAAATTGGACTAAAAAACTTCACCAAGGTAATCTATACCCTCCTAGCTGAAGGTATCATTGGATTCCAAGCCCCACGTCAAGCTGGATGTGGTAACTGTGCCAATGCTTGCACTAAACCACTGTACAGTCACTTGCATAAGTGTATAAACTTGGTAGAATCAAAGCCCAGACCCCAACTAAAAGCAGGCTGCCATGGTGCCTTCCAGCATTAACAAACTCTACAATAAATGCAAAAAGTTGCTGTCCGAGAAAACGGCCAAGAACCCAACACTATAAATGCACCCTCCTCAGCCTTAACAGGTAAATAAGATAACTTGTCCAATCATCCAACAGCTCCTTTGAGAGACACCTAGCAAGTACTGCCAAGGATAACCAATAAGGCCTTTTACAGCTGTGTACGTAACCTAAAGGGTAGGGCCCAAGCATGTGCAGAACTGGTGGCCAATGATATCACACTCGCTCACTGACCCCACAGCAATAGTGAACCTGCTAGTGAATAGGTTTGGTGAAAATTTCACCCCCTTATCCTCACTTACCTTACAAGAAACCCTACCCCAAATCTCCCCCTACCATACATATATGAGAAGCAGGTCCTCAAATCCCTGTCCAGGGCAAAGAACATGGCCTGTATGGGACCAGATGACATCCAAGGCTGTCTAAACAGGCTAAAACCTGAACAAGCATCATCACTAAGTACACTGTTCAATCATAGCCTAACCACAGCGTTTGTTCCTGCGGAATGGAGAACAGTTATTCCCCTCCACAAAGGTGACCTAGCAATGTACCTGGGGAATTACAGACCCATAAGCCTGACCAGCATCATCTGTAAGGCCATGGAACGCATCATTATGGACCTCATAAATAAAGATGTAGGTGACCTCCATACCCTGGACCCTACCCAGTTCGGCTTCATGAAGGGGAGGTCCTTCCTGTCAAATCTGGTGGATTTCTTTAAAAGTGTGACCAAGGCCATTGATGAGGGTAAATCTGTGCACACAGCATACCTCAACGTGGCAAAGGGTTTTGACGCAATCCCACATTCGGACGTTACCAATAAACTTGGCAAACTGAATGTAAACAGTTGTAAGATGGGTTGCCAACTGGCTCACAAACTGGACACACACTATCAAAGTTGGTGACTCCACATCAACCAGCAGACTTGTTACCAGTGGGGTGCCACAGGGATTGGTGCTGGGCCCCCTACTGTTTGGTGTGTACTTCTCAGAAGTTCAGGTCCAAACTAAGGGGTTGTGGCTGACCAGGTTTGCAGACAACTGCAAACTAGGTGCAATCATTGAATCCCCAAATTGTCAGTATACTCCAGGGTATTCTCACACAGACCAGTGACTGGTGTGTTAGTCACGGTCTTAAACTGAATGCAGAGAAATGCATAATCATTCCTTTCGGCACAAACAATGTCCCTTCACACTATCAAAACAATAACAATACCCATGAAGTGGTAAGGGACCTGGGATTGACAGCTTGACTGCGACCTTAACTTTGAGCAGCACATGTCTGCCATTGTAAGGAAAGCTTTCCACGTAGCTCACTTGATTTAGTAAAAGCATCACCTCGAGAGCAAAAGAAGTTATAACCCCCCCCCCCCATACTCTGCAGTTATCTGACCCATAATTGAGTATAACGCCCTATTCGGTATGTATCGTGCTAAGCATCTACAGCAGTTAGTGACCTCAGGGGTTTCTAACAAAGATGGCATCAAGAACCTCCAGCATGTGCCTTTCACGGATGGACTAAAATCCCTGTCATGTACTCTGTATCGTATAGACTTCTTAGGGGAGACTTATGCCTGGCCCACAGAGTAACCCAAGATCAAACCTAATTAACTTACTGCATATCTGTAAATCAATTGGGTCTAGGGCTACCCATTCCAGGGACTTAAATATGGTTTGCAACTTAAACAGGACATGCTGGAGGGATAGATGATCTCCCAGCGACTGCCACGTCTTTGGAACAGGCTACCAATTCATGGGAAACTGAGGACCTCTATGAACACTGTTCAAGAGGAACCTGGATGGGGCACCATAAATTCATACTGAGGATAGCACCCACAACCCTGCTGGACCTGGGCAATCATCACGAAGTGCAATTTTGGGTATTGACTAGTACCTCTATGGTATTACATTGGACTGAAATGGCTAGGCTTAAAATGACCTCCAGGTCAATAACCTAATCCCTTATGATCCTAGAATATACAGAAAATGGAAGGAGGTAAAGTCTGATCTTTTTGGGAATGGTTTATCTATACAGGGATATTGTTGCGCTACAACAATTAGGAGCAGCTCAGCTGTTAAACAGAATAGATTGCCTTAGTTTTTTTGTTTTTGCTCATGAAATCACCAGTCACTCTGCTTTTCTGGTTTGTTGGTCACTTCTGGGCATTTCAGTCTGGTAAATACAGCCTTTTAAATATTATTTGTAACAGTTTGAATTTTATTTATTTTGCAAATTACATCCCAAGAAAAAGTTACCATTAAGAGTTTGTCAGATTTTTTTCAGAAGACTTTAATTTGCAGTCTTTACTTTTTTAGGAGAAGATTGTGCTTGTGATAATTGGGAACATTTTGCTAAGTTTGGTAAGAATGTAAGAACATTTATTGATATACTATAAGGGATCCAGTAGTCCAAGAACTCTCTTACCTCAATAAGTCAAACAGTACAAGCTAACACTAGTTTGAGAGACAGAGGCCTAAATCAGTAAGACTAGGAAAAGGGATAGATTTGTCATGTAGCACTCCTTCTCTGGGACAACTCCCTCTACAAATTAAGCAGTGTGATGCTGTCTAATTTTTAAAGAGCTGAACAACTGGATGGCTGTTCATAAATTCACCACTGTTATGGTTGGCCTGGCCGTACTTGAAAAAAGGGGGCAAGATCTGTTGGGGGTGTTTGGCAAAATGGAAGTGGCCTCATGGATCAGCTCGCCTCAAATTGATCATTGTGGGTAATATCCTGCTAAGGATATAACAGCTGTTCAGCTTTAAGAATGCCTTCCAGTCACCCAAAATGTTACCCAGATTGAGCTGAGCTGAAGGAAAAGTGGTTTGGGTGCCAAGCCCTTCAGAGATTTCTGCTGCATAAGAGTGCTCCTGTTGCTGATTCTTTGAGGATCAACGGTTGGCTAATGTTTTCCATTAATGGATAAACAAGTTCCCACCACGTGAAGAAAGTTCCACTTTTTATATTTGACAGAAACAAAACTTTTTTCCTCTGAAATATATAATTGTAAGCTAGGAAAAAGTGATGTCCTTATATTCTGCTATTGCAGTATTCTTTGCATGAGAGAGATTGCCTGCCAAGCGGCCTGGGTGTGTGGTACTAGTCTGCTGTCGGTCATGGGCTATAAAAGTGACATGCATACGTACCAACCTCAGAACAACTTTGCCTCTGGACAGAATTAGCTTAGCCAAATGTACAGTGTGACTGCCGAAGAAACTTCTGCTCAGATAAGTGCCCCATTGGGGAATCCTTTCTTATTTTTGATAGAGTTCTAAGTTTAATGTCATCCAAGAAGGGCAAATGTGAATGTGGACATCAGATTCCACCTAAGGACAGCCATCGACAGTGCCTATACAGAGTAGACGTAACTTGCTTTTCATATATCTGGAAAATCAGCATCTCAAACTCCTCACCAAAGTTCATAAGCTGAGTCATTAGCAAAGAGGAAGGCCAAGAAATCTAGGCCGGAAGCCTCGGCTGCACTTCCAGGGCCTAATGTCTTTCCCAAAATGACTTCCACTCCAGAGATTAGCTCTAGGCATTCATCTGAACCACAGGCTAAACACATAATGGGTGGAGCTCGCCTTGGTACAGGATGGTATCACAGGTGTCCACTTCGGACGTTCAAGGGAAACCCAGACTCTCTTAGGTTCATATGTTTATAGATTAGTACTAAGCTAACTGCCCTTGTGAGCTATTTAAAGCCTAGCCATTTACATTATGTGAGAATCATATCCTGCACCTTTTGTTTGTAAGGTAAACTGATTAACCAGTATGTCAACCCTCCCACCCAAAAGCAATGCAGAGCCATGCCATTTTCCAAGGCAGTGTTGAATACACAGTCATCTTTATGGAGACAGACGCATACACAGGTTGATTGCAGTGAAGGGCCACGAGGGACTCTGACCATCCTTGTTCATGTGGAAGTGGATTCAGACATTATAGAATGCAGGCCTACGTCCGGCCTGCCTTCTCTCCATAGAATGGACATGCCCAGCAAAAAGAAATGGAAAAGTAAGCACGTCTCCTATCCACTATAGGATTCGCAGGCCTTTTCCCAAAGCATCTTCAATACCCCAATATCTCTTAAACCCCCCTTCTGGAGTTATTTTCCCCACATCCCCATGGCCTGCTCCTTTACAAAAGAGGGTCAGGGAAAAAAAAATCATCATCTTAGGAGGACCTCTCTTCTGATGAGTCCCAAGCCTACTCTCTACCCAGATACCCTCTCCACTAGATTGTTTCCCCTGAGGAAAATTCTACTGGGACTGACTTCCCTGTAGAAGAGATTTCCTTCATTGACATTCTGACTAGAATGCAAGAGCATTTCAAGTGGGAATCCACTGAAGTGACAGATATTCAAAACATTGTGATATGTTGCAAGTGAATACCCCTAACCTCTCTGCGATCCAACCTATCCTTCCAGCTTTTTTAGATGCCTTTGCATCCTCTAGCAAGCCCCCGACTCTCAACCACCAGCACCTAAAAAAACAGACAGGTAGATTGCAAGTATTCAGAGCATCAGCAGTTGTTCCATCAGTCATCAGTGTCCTCTGACAAACTTTTTAGGCTTCTTCCCTGCTTCCTTCAGACAAGGACAGCAGGCATTCGAAAAGACTAGGTGGTAAATTTTATATATTCACCACTCTTGTATTTAGGGAGATAAACTACCAAAGCCATATGATTAAATATTTATTAGAACTCTTGTCTCAGGTGTCTAAAGTAATTTCTGAATTACCTGAATCTTGAGAACAAAAACCTAGTTAACTCCCTGATGTTAAGTTGTCAATCTCGCTTTCATTCTTGCTGGATGGGTTCGGAGCCAACCCTCGGCTCCGACTCGGCCTATACTAAAGCTCTAGAGCTATTTATACTGGCTTGAGGCTACCCTATGTCCCACAATGATAGGCGCTAATTACCCAGATCTCGTTTGCTGCTTACAGCTGCGAGGTGCGTTTATTACCGGCTCTACAGGTTAGAAGTTATAACTCTAAAATTTCTATCTTTTAGTCAGATTTTTAGTTAGTTTTTAGTTGGCGACCATCCCATTAGCTTCCCTTCATAGCTAATCCCCCTTCCGATCCCTTTTAATCTTTTTCCTAACCCCCTTTAGTTATAAGGTTAGGCCTTTGGGCCTATTCTGCTCTTAACTTGTCAGTTTAATTTTTGTGTGACTGACTTTGCTGTTTTAAAGGGTGTGTGTGTGTGTGTGTGTGTGTGTGTGTGTGTGTGTGTGTGTGTGTGTGTGTGTGTGTGTGTGTGTGTGTGTGCGTGTGCATTTTTTGTACTTTAGGATGTCAAAAGACACCAGGGTCTCAGGCTTCAAGAAGTGTGACTCGTGCTGTCAGAAAATGTCACTGACAGACGGTCACACTTCGTGTTTATTGCCTGGGCCCTCTGCACCTGCAGGACTCTTGTTCGGTCTGTCATGCATTCAGTCCAAGAGTCCTGCAGGAACGCAGGAATAAGTTCATTTTGAGGGGCTTGTTAAAGCCTGAAGGTTCCCCGACCAAGTCATAGTCGGGGAAGCCTTCGAAGCCATCTAAGCCGTCCGCTCCTAGCACTGAGCCTTCGAGTGGTGGTGCTCTGACTGCTGTCACATCGGCTCTGGCTGGAGCCGATGTTTCCAAGACACAGTCTTCATCATCGGCTCCGGCTGGAGTCGACGTTCCTCAAATTCAGGCTTCTACATCGGCTCGAACCGGAGCCGATGATTCTAGGACTCAGTCGGCGCCAATAGTGGTGTCGGCGCCATCTGCTAGCCATAAAAGGTCCAGATCTCCGTCCTTGGAATCTGTTCACTCGGCTCAGTGGTCTCCCTTACACTTGGAGCGGAGTCATCGAACCCATTCCTCCATGTCTTCCAGGCTCTCGGACCACGACCTCGAGAGGGTGGTTAGTAGACTTAAGTCTCAGGCACTAGCCCAAATGCTCCATAGCCCTTCTCAACAGACAGTGGCTTTCTCCACCCCCTCTTCGATTCCTCCTCCGACTCTTCCTCTGAGTTCGGAGCTGGAGCTTGTGGGAGCCGTGGCCGTCGACTCGTCTGAGCCGATACCTCCCCTTTCGGCTCCGTCGGCTCCGGTCTCTTCCATGGTCCCATCCTTTGAGGGATCCGGGCACATGGACTTTCTCGTCAGCTCCGAGGGGGCGAGTGGCATTGGACCCTTGTCCGACCCCGTTCTCCCTCTCGGAGCTTCGGCGCTGGTAAGTTCGGCCCCGACATCGGCCGAGCTGTCCCTCTTGGTGCCGGGAGGGGTCCTTATCTCTTCGGAGCGGGGACCTTCTACCCTGCCTGATAGGGGCGCCTTCGAAGTCATGAGGAGCGTGCTGGCCCCTGTGCCTGCTCCACGGTCCGCTTCCTCAGCTCTTCCCTTTGTAGTGCCTGCTGCAGTCTCTACCCACCCTCTCATTCCTGACCGTAGAAATCCAACGCCTCAGGTTATCCCATTGGGAATATCCTCCTCTTCCGAGGTTTCCCTGGATCCGTCAGGGGAACTCCCTCGGAAGAGGAAATGTAAGAGGAAGCATGTGGACTCCCCTGAGTCCATTACATCGGATACTGACTTGGATGAGTCGGAAGGGTCCCCACGGTCCCCCTCTGAGGATGTCTCCTTTTCAGACATCCTTGAAATCCTGAAGCAGAGGGGGAACTGGTCTACCTTTAATCCTTCTGAGGACGAGTCTGTTTACCTAGAGGCTTTTGGCTCTCGCCCTTCCACCTCCTGGATGTCTCCGCCCTTTGACCCCCTCATGGAAGTGGTGGCATGGAAGGCGTGGACGGCCCCTGATACGATGAAACCTACCCCACAGAGGCCTTCCAAATTCATAACAGCCCCTTCGGACAAACAGTTTTTAGCCAAGGGTGTCCCGGTTGACGCCATGGTGGTGGCTGCAGCCACTAAAAAGGAACTGGCTGATTCTTCAGTACCTGTCCATCCTCCTAACAAGGAGTCTAGGACTGTGGATAGGTACGGCAAGCAGATGTTTTCTTCAGCGACCTTTGTCATGCGGTCGCTGAATTATCTGTGCCACTTCACCTGCCTTCAAAGAGACATGCTCAAAGAAGTGGGTGAGGTCTTACAGGATCCAACAGCTGCGGGGTCTCAAGACAAAATAAATTCCCAGCTGGCAACCCTGAATTCCATTGTCAACTCCTCCATGCGGCTTATTTCCTATGCGGCCGATGGGGCGAGTAGGGCTGCAGGCACAGGCGTTGCCTTAAGACGTCACGCCTGGATGTGGCTTTGTAGCTTTGCAGACCCCTTTAAGGCGTCCTTCACTAACTCCCCCTTTGATGGTTCAGCTTTGTTTGGACCTCAGGTGAAGGAAACTTTGACCCGATGCAAACAAGAAGGCAAGACTCTCTCTGCCGTGGGAGTCCGTTTTTCCACCCCGTCTAGACCATACCCTAAGGGTCAGGAGGGTGGGAAGATGTGGTTCTGTAAACCACAAGAGGTCGCGCCTGACGCAAGAGGTCAGTTCCCCCTCTAGAGGCAAGGGGGGAATAATAACAGATGCTACCCTAGGCGCAGAGGAGGTCCGCAAAATCAGGGTAGCAGAGAGTCTCTTTCTGACAAACCCTTCCAGCATCCATGAGAAGCTGCCTGACTTGTCTGCCTTCGGAGGCAGTCTGGGGAAGGTTATCACTGTACCCAGAAGCCTGGCTTTCACTCACCCAAGACAAATGGGTACAGTCGATTATATCCGAGGGTTACAAAAACACCCCAGCTCAGCCAAAAGGACCCCTTCCAGATGTTCCACCCAGTCTAAGGGAACAAGCAGTACTAGAAATATCAAAACTGCTAACAAAAAGAGCCATTCAGCCAGTCCCAGCAGACCAACAAGGATCCGGAATCTACTCCAAGTTCTTTTTGGTACCAAAAAAGACAAGGGGACTGGAGACCCATATTGGATCTCAGCAGACCAAACAAGTCTGTAAGAAGAACGAAGTTCCGGATGGTCACGCTACAGTCCATTCTACCCTTTCTGGGTCAGGACGATTGGATGTGCTCAGTAGACCTTCAGGATGCGTACTACCACATCAAGATGCACAGGCGCTCCAGGAGGTTTCTCCGCTTCCGGCTGGGAACCAGTCATTATCAGTTCAAAGCCCTGCCCTTTGGTCTCACTACAGCCCCCCGAGTGTTCACCAAATGCATGGCAGCGGTTACGGCTCATCTGAGGCGTCAAGGATTCCAGGTGTTTCCATACCTAGATGACTGGCTCCTCACTGCCACCACCAGGAGTCAACTTCTCTCCAGCGATTACACCATTCATACTTGCAAAGGGCTAGGTATCTCCATAAATTTTGAAAAGTCTGACTTGTTGCCTTCATAGGCGCCACCTTGGACACAGTCCGACTTTCCGCAAAACTAACGAAACAAAGAGTTCTAGATATTCGCAGGCATGTTCACATCCTTCTTCAGAACAACAAAATCCAAGCCAGGTTTGTCCTGAAGGTATTGGGTCTCATGGCGGCAGCCATTACTCTACTTCCCCTAGCTCGCTTTCATATGCGGATCCTTCAATGGATGCTCTTTTCCCAGTGGTTCTTTCAACAACTTCCAATGTCACACAACAACATTTTAATAACCCTGTCTTGCAAGAAACACCTTTCTTGGTGGATGGTCTTCCCTCAAGTCCTTCAGGGCAGACCATTTGTTCCTTCTCCCCCGGTCGCCACGGTGACAACGGATGCCTCCCTGATCGGGTGAGGGGGGACAATATCAGGGCAGGACGGTCCAGGGCACATGACAACCTTTCGAGTGCCACCTGCACATAAATGTCTTGGAGATGAGAGCAGTACTTTTAGCATTGCAAGCCCTTCAGGACTCTCTTCCTATCGGGACTATTGCAGTTCAGACGGACAATATGTCCGTAGTGTGGTACATCAACAAGCAGGTCGGAACCAAGTCCTATCCCTTATGTCGAGAGGCTCTCAGACTTTGGCAGTGGGCGATCATCTCTCAGCTGTTTCTGATAGCACTGCACATCCCCGGGAAGTCCAACATCATAGCGGACAGGTTGAGCAGAGCCATTCTCATGCCACACAAGTGGTCTCTCAAACAAGCAGTAGTGGAAGAAATTTTTCAGAGATGGGGTCGACCTTGCTGCGACCTTTTTGCAACACCTCAAAACAGCAAGTGCCACGACTTCTTCACTCTCCCCTCTTCCCGGCCACCCCCCCAGAGACGCTGTAGTCCACGATTGGCCCCGGGGACTTCTGTATGCCTTTCCCCCCTTTCCATTAATCACTGAATTGATTCAGAAAGCTACCGCCGTGAGAGCCACCATGATCCTCATTGCTCCTTACTGGCCTCATCAGATATGGTTTCCGTTCCTGCATCGTTACCTTTTGGGGCAGCCCTGGCATCTGGACCCAGTGCCAGATCTCTTGACCCATCAGTCGGGACAGCTGCACCACTCCCTCCAATCTCTCAACCTCACAGCTTGGTTGCTCCAATTCCAACCCTAGCCAGGCTTCCCCTTCTTTCCCATTCTGTGTGTGACATACTTATAGCTTCCCTAAAGTCATCCACCAGGAGGATTTATGCCAGCAAGTGGAAGGGTTTTTCCTTCTGGGCAGGAGCTAGAAATATAGATCCTTTTACTGCCCCTATCCAATCAGTCCTAGACTTCCTAGCCGAATTGTTTCACTCGGGGTCTTCTTCCTCCACCATCAAAGTACAGTTAGCGGCTATTTCGAACTTTCATGCAGGCTTTTCGGACTCCAGTATCATGTCCCATAAACTTTGTAAAACCTTTCTTAAAGGTATCTTTTTGCTTAAGCCCCCAATCAGGGACCCCCCACCGCAGTGGGACTTAAATTTGGTTCTAACCTCCTTGATTCTTCCCCCCTTTGAACCTGTGGCTTCCTGCTCCCTGATATTGCTATCTTGGAAAACTCTTTTTCTGGTCGCCATAACATCTGCGAGAAGAGTATCAGAACTTCAGGCCCTTTGCATTCATCCACCTTATCTAGTTTTCCATAAAGACAGAGTGTCCCTCAGGACTAATCCGTCCTTTTTACCCAAGGTTTCTTCTGAGGCAAACCTAAACCAAACTATCGATCTTCCAGTTTTCTTCCCAAACTACTCCAACAGAGTGGAACAAAAACTGCATTTTCTGGACGTTCATCGTCAACTCCGTTACTATTTGGATAGAACCAAACAAGCTAGGAAATCTGAGCAGCTCTTCCTATCTTATGCAGCAGGCAAGGAAGGCCTTCCAGTTTCCAAAGTAACCCTTTCTAGATGGCTGGCATCTGTGATCACTTTCATCTATCAGCTCAGATGCCAAAAGCTACCGTCAAGGCCCAGGGCTCACTCAACCAGAGCATTAGCCACCTCAATAGCTTTTCAGGCTAGATTACCAATAGAATCCATTTGTGCAGCAACCACTTGGGCCTCTCCTCATACCTTTATCTCTCATTACAAATTAGACTTGGCCTCCCGAAGCCGGGCTAATTTTGGTTCCACCGTTCTCAAGAGTCTGTTCCGATGAGCCACCCAGGGTGAAGATGCTAGGGACGCGGTCCCATCCAGCAAGAATGAAGGCGAGATTGACAACTTAACATTGAGAAGTTATGTACCTACCATAACGTTCCATGTTAGTTGTCTTCTCGCCTTCTTCGTCCCACCCGTCCCCCTAGCCTGGACAGACCTAAGGATCCTTGGGGATCTTCTTCTTGCCTCAGTTTGCCCCCTAGGCTTTCCCTTCTGGTAGCTATAGGTCTAGGTGACTTTCGAGTGAGGTTTCCTCTCCTCCTTTTGTTGGAGAGCTGAACTGCTATGGTTTCAGCTATCAAACGAGATCTGGGTAGTTAGCGCCTAGCATTGTAGGACATAGGGTAGCCTCGAGCCGGTATACATAGCTCTCGAGCTTTAGTATAGGCTGAGTCAGAGCCGAGGGTCGGCTCCGAACCCATCCAGCAAGAAAGAAGGCGAGAAGAAGACAACTAATATGGAACGTTATGGTAGGTACATAACTTTTCATTAATTACCACATCCAAGGTCACCAGGCATTCTATCAAATGTAGCTATGTTGCCGTAGAGGCTTCTGCTAGGGCAGCTGCATCTGGGTCTGCCTAAGGAGGTGTGCATGGCTTAGGCTTCAACCCTTTCCAGAGGATATCAAATCAAAATTAATTGATGCTCTCATGGACAATGAAGCCTTGTTTGGCTCTACAGCTGCTGAACTATTCAAAACCTTGCAAGAGAAGGGGCACAGATGAAGGACCTAAATCACCTCCTGGTTTCTGCAGTCCCTAAATTCCAGAGAATTTACCCCCTCTAAACCAGCCTTTGTCAGTAGGCAGTCCATACCTGCTCAACCCAAGTCCAAGAGAACAGGAAAGAGGCAACAGACCCCAACTTCAAAGTAGCCCTTTCCTGATGGACCAGGGTCCATCTGACTACTTTGTCCCCAACCGTCGAACCCTCGCCTTTCCCTTTCAAATCCAGTTTGGGGACGCTATTACCCAAGATTCTAGAGTAATATCCATAATAAAGAATGGATATTTCATGGTGTGGGAGTCTCAACCACCATTCAGGGGCATCTCCCAAAAACATCTACCTCTGTTGCCTCCAGTGCTTCAGCAGCTCCTGGATCAAGACACCATCCAACATGTACCCGCCCATCAAAGAGGAAAGGGATTCTATTCCAGGCTATTCCTGGTCCCAAGAAGGACCCTGGAGATGCATCTTAGACCTCTCCTTCTTGAACTACCTAAAGGTGCCCTCTTTCAGGATTTTCACCTTACAGAACTTGTTCCCCCTGATCCTACTTCAAGCCTTTATGTTCTCCATAGACATGCCTAAATTAATATTCCAATCCACCCTAGATGCAAGAAATCTCAGATTCTCTGTAGCCTGTGGACACTTTCAATTTTCTGCCTTGCTCTGTGGTCTCTCTACTGCCCCAAGGGTCTTCATAAAGTGCCTAGCAATGGTGGCATTCTGCAGACTGCAGGGCATTCAGATCTTCCCATATCTGGATGATCTCATGCTACAAGCAGACAGTCCAGAGTTGCTATAGTAGGACTTCAGCCATGCAATCAACATCCTCCTTTCCTTGGGATTCAGCACAAAGTACAAAAAATCAGCCCTCACCCCAGCAGAGGACCAGATTTTCCTGGGGTGCAGGATTCAAACTGGTGTCATGAAGGTTTCCTTAGCCTTACAAAAGACCCAGGAGCTCTCTGCATTCTTTCAAAGTGTCATTCACAGTCCTACATTTCAGCCAGGACCCTTCTCAGGACCCTGGGCTTTATGGCCTCCACCATTCCCATGCTTCCTCTGGCAAAATGCACGTGAGGAAATGTCAGTGGTACCTAAAGTTAGTGTGGAACCAGCATGCTCACCTGCTGGAATTCCAAATATTTTTTTTCCCTGACTGAATAGAGAGAAATAAGTTGGATTCGAGACTCCAATCCAGGACTCCCACTCCATCCTGTGCCACCCATACAGGAATTGTACACAGACTCTTCAGAATTTGGTTGGTGAGCAGCCATAGGGGCCATGAAAGCTGAAGGCACCTGGTCACCCTTACAAAAGGAAGGAGTACATCAGTATAAAAGAAATGAGAGCACTACTTTTGGCACTTCAGACCTTTCAGCCTCTCCTTATTCCAGGGCCCCCTAAGTCTTAAAAGACAACATGACAGTGCTCTGGTATGTATGTAAACAGAGAGAGACCCGTTCATACCTTCTGTGCATACTAACTGTACAGGTATGGGAGCTAGCAGTGAAGTTGCATACACCAGTTCAGGCAATATACATTCTATCCAACGTGAATGTTTTGGCAGACATTTTCAGCAGGTCAGAAGCACAACTCCACCAATGGATGCTTCACAGGGAGGTGTTTCTGGACATTGTCCACCAATGGAGTATTCCACAAGTGGATTTCTTTGCCTCCCGCAGGAGCAGACAGCTTCCTCTATTTTGTGCCAGAGACCCACATCCTCTGGCATGGATGGCGGAATGCCTTAAGCCTCTCCTGGAAAGGGATGATGTTCATCGTGCCATACTGCTGCAGTCATTACACTTGGGTTATCCTGCCATCAGGCGGGTCCTCGGTCGGCCGAATTCCAAAGTCTTGGACCGGCGTCGGTTGTCGTCCCTTCTTCCCTGACGTCAGAGCGGCAGGGGTATAAAAGAGGCAGCCGACTCCATTTTCTTCAGTCTTTCTTGCCGCGCGGTGCCCAAAGCAGAAGCAGTTCACAAGTGCCGGTTGGCCAGCTCCTGAGATTTCCGAAAAGGATTTCAGCCGAAGTCTTCTCTAAAGCTAAGTACCCGTTGAAACTTTTCTTGCCTCAGACCGATGTCAGACAAAGTTAATAATTGCATTTCTTGTGGGAAGCAAATACCGCATAAGGATTTTCACTCATACTGTATTCCTTGCCTAGGCCCAGACCACGACGTCTCGGGCTGCCGCTTTTGTGCTAGGTTCAATAAACGCACTATAAAACGTCGGGCGGAGTTCGCCCTTCATTATTTTGGCAAAAAATTTAACTACAGCATGTCGTCGGATATTCCGACACCAGGCTTAATGAAAAAAACGCAAAGATAAAGATAGGCATCCGAGGCCCAAATCGGATACAGAGACCATGCTTAGGCCTGCCGCCGGATCTCCGGTTCTCAGTGAGGTGCCTTCGCAGCCCCTGACTACCGCTGAATCTATTTTACAGGCAACCTCTCAATCTGAAGTTGCAGGCCCGCCGGAGCCGATTACCTCTCGAGACACTGACGCCACTCTTGGCGGGGAACCAGAAAATTTAGCTAGGCCTTCAGTTTCTGAAGGCGTTTTCAAGCCTACTTCTATTACCATTAAATCTTACTCAAAAGCTGAAGCCCCTATGAAAATTAGGAAACATGGTTCTCAGACCCCCTCTCAGCAACCCATGCCTAAAAAGCAGATGCTCAAGATGGCTGAGGATTTAATTACTCTTATCAGGGGTTCTCAGCCCCCCTTAGAAAAAAGACCCAGGTTGGAGGAAGACTACCCTTCCTCAGATCAAGCTTCCATTACCTTAGGTTTTTCTGAGGACCAGGATTACTCCTAGTCTCCCTATGAAGACTCTGATGCAGAGGAATCATTTTCCTCGGTCCCCCCCCCCCCCAGAGGACTATTCTTTTGGGGAAACCTTGCATACCTTGAGGGAACACTTCCACTGGGAAGGACATGATTACTCAGATTCTAAGAAAAGGCTCCGGGAGTTTCTCCTTCTTCCTCAGCATAGGCCCCTTGCTATTCCTCCGGTTTTAGATATTTTGGATGATGTTTTTGCAGAAGCCAGTCTGAATCCAGACTCCTTGCCTCCTGCCCCAGTTAAACCCGACAGATACTACCAGGTCCCTGATACCCACCAGTTTTTATATAAAAGCCCTGCTGCTGACCCAGAAACCATTTCACAGGGTCCTAAGGGAATTAAGGCCTCTACTGCAAAAAATCCTTTACCTTCTGAAAGAGATTCCAGAGCATTAGAAAGATGGGGGAAGAAGGTGTATACTTGCTAATTAAACTGCCAATTTGACATGCTAAAATACCAGCAGTTTTTGATCTCCCAATTGAAACTTAAGATGACACAAACAGATGCAGGATTTATTGCATGGAGCAGAACAAGTGGGAAAACAACCAGATTTAAAAGAGATGCAGGATTTATTGCATGGAGCAGAACAAGTGGGAAAACATACTTTACAGTGTGGTTTTGATTAATTGGAGGCCTCATGTAGAGCAGCTGTCACCGGCTCTGTGATACGTAGACATGCTTGGCTAAAAGAGCAAACCTTACCAGATCATGTAAAAGCAAAGTTATTGGATGCACCATTGCAAAAGGATGTATTATTTGGTGTCAAAGCAGAGGAGGTTTTAAAGAAAATGGAAGAAAAGGCAAAATCTATGCAAACAGATTTCTTGCAGGTACAACCTCCTCGCTTCAGCAGAAACTGGCCATCAAAATAATAGTCCTTTCCAACCACTGACAGACCCCAAAGGGGTAGGTACAGATGCCCCAGGGGCAGAGGACAACCACAAGGTTCTTACAGACCTAGACAATGGCAAACAACAACTCCAAGAGGTGGAGAAGAAAGGCCTCAACCATTCAGGAAGCAAGCTCAATGACTTCCCCCTATGTCTGCCAAACAAACATTCAATGGCAGCACCTTTGGGCGGGAAACTGGCCTTATTTTCAGACAATTGGCACATTATTACACAGGACAAATGGATTCTGGACATCATAAACAGAGGCTACAGATTCCACTTTCATACCCTTCCAAAAATGAAAGGCATGCCAAACCTGCCACAAAATCAATGGGCAGAGGTACAAAAACAAATTTCCGCTCTCATGGATATGAAAGCAATTCAAAAGGTACCTACAAAAGAACAAGGTCAAGATTTTTATTCAAGACTATTTCTGGTACCAAGGAAGGACAAAGAGGAGACCCATCTTAGACCTATCTATTCTGAACACGTACTTAGAGGTACTAAAATTCAAGATGCTCACATTACAGCAGCTTCTTCCCATGTTGGGCAAGGAGTCTTGGCTGGTAACGTTGGACCTCAAGGAGGCATACCTGCATGTCCCTATCAGACAAGATTGCAGAAGATACCTCGGATTTCTTGCAGGTACAATGCATTATCAATTCTCTGCATTGCCCTTTGGCTTATCTACTGCGCCCAGAGTATTTATGAAATGCCTGGCATCAGTAATTGCATTTTGCAGACAACAAGGAATACAAATCTACCCATATCTGGACGACTGCCTGATCCAAGCGGACCGCAAGGACATTCTCCTACAGCATTTGGCGTTTGTAATAAAAATGTTAAATTGCCTAGGGTACACAGTAAACAAAAAGAAATCAAAACGGATACCCTCACAACAGATAATATTCCTGGGTGCCAGCTTAAATACAATGGCCCAGATGGTTTATCTCACGCCAGACAAGCAAAGGCAACTGCCTTAATACTTCATAAAAATGACAACTTTAACCCAGCTTACTGCAAGGAAAATCCTGCAGGCTTTGGGGTTCATGGCATCCTGCATTCTGCTAATACCATTTGCAAAGCTGCATATGAGGAAACTACAATGGTACCTGAAAAACTTATGGTCTCAACACAAACACAGCCTGGAAACAATTATACCACTCATCCCATGCCTTCAAAAGGAATTTTTGTGGTGGGCTCAAGCATGCCAAACAAACACTGGTCTCCCTTTCTGCATACCTCAAGCAAATCAAACCATCACAACAGATGCTTCAGACTACACCTGGGGAGCACACATGGCAGGTCAGTGCATTCAAGGAAGATGGTCTCAAAAACACATGCACCTTCATATCAACCAAAAGGAGATGCTAGCAGTACAAAATGCTCTTACAGCCTTCAAGGACCTATTGCATCCAGGTCAACTATTAATAAGAACAGACAACACCACAGTTATGTGGTACATAAACAAACAGGGAGGCACACATTCCTACCCCCTGTGCAAACAGGCAATGACCCTGTGGAACACAGCATTGGCCTTACAAGTACAACTACAAGCGCAATTCCTGCCAGGAAAGGAAAACATTCTGGCAGACAAATTAAGCAGAAATATGACAGATGCTCATGAGTGGGAGTTACACCCTCAAGTATTCTCAATGATAGCACGGAAATGGGGACAGCCAGACATAGATCTATTTGCCTCCCACAGCAATTACCAGCTGAAAAAATTCTGCACAAGGACCTATCATCCACAGGCCTGGAAAGTGGACGCTCTATCTTTCAGTAGGGCAACATTGACAACCTATGCCTTCCCACCTCTACCTCTACTGACAAAAGTTTTACTAAAAGTCAGAGCAGAGAGGCCACACATGATTCTCATTGCTCTGGACTGGCCTCGTCAGCACTGGTAGCCACTCCTAAAGAGCCTATCTCATTCATCACCTTGGATCCTACCTCAATTCCCACTTCTGTTGTCTCAGCAAAATTACAAGATCCTCCACAGTCAGCTCAGGACACTAAATCTAGCTGCATGGAAAATACCTTAACTTATCAATCTGCACTCCTCTCAAAGGAGGTCCAGAATGTCATCTTGGAGGCCAGGAGACCCAGTACCAGAAAAACTTACTCAGGCAAATGGAAGCGATTTTGTGCATGGAACCAAGCAAAAGGCCTAAATCCTTGCATATTAAATATACCTCAGATTCTACAGTACCTAGCTGACCTGTTAAACAGTGGCCTTTCCTTCTCATCCATCAAAATCCACGCCTCAGCTATTTCAGCACAATACAATACGGATCCTCCCTTATTCTTACATCCTTTACTAAGACAGTTCCTCAGAGGGGCAAAAAAATATAAGGCCCCCACGAAATCCACCAGCTCCAGCTTGGGACCTTAACTTCGTACTGGAAAAATTGACATTACCTCCTTTCGAACCTGCCTCCTCAGCAGAACTGCAATACTTGTCATGGAAAACAGCTCTGCTTTTGGCTATTACCTCAGCACACAGGGTTTCGGAGCTACAGGCCCTTATGGCAGTGCAACCTTTCCTCATTTTCCATCAGGACAGAGTCTCTTTATGTACCAACCCTATCTTCATGCCAAAGGTAGTATCCAGTGTGGCTTTGAATCAGACTATCCATTTACCTATCTTTTATCCAAACCCCCAGAATGAAGGGGAGAGACTACTTCACTCCTTGGACATTCAGACAACTTTGATACTATTTGGACAGGACAAAGTCATTCAGAAAATCTGAACAACTTTTTGTGTCTTATGCTGCTGGTGTTCAAGGAAAGGCGATTTCCAAACAGACTATTTCAAAATGGATAGCCCACTGCATCTGCTTTTGCTATTTATTTCATGGGAAAACAGTGCCAGGATACATCAGATCATACTCCACCAGGGCAACAGCTACCTCAGCAGCATATCTCAGGGGGGTCCCAACCAAGGACATCTTGGAAGCAGCTTCTTGGAGTTCAGTGCACACTTTTACCAAGCACTACCACCTGCCACTATACTCTAAATCTAGAGCGGGCTTTGCCACCGCAGTCCTGCAGGGCATTCTAGCCCCACCTAATTCAGCCTAATACCAGCCACCCTTCCATAGCTTTGGGATTCACCCAAGTGTAATGACTGCAGCAGTATGGCACAATGAACATAGTACAGTTTTGTACCTACCATAAATGTAGATGTTCGAGTGCACATACTGCTGCAGTCCAGGTTTCCCTCCCTCTATCCCCTCTCAGGACAGGGCTTATGACAAACACCTCTAGCATACATCCAACTTGGGGTGCTCCTATATGGTGTATTTGCTTACAACTACTGATTGGTTTTATCTACTTATGTAAGTTTGCGTAACATCGTGTATTGCCTGCCTATTTGGGGGCACCTGACATCTGGGGCAAGAAAAACTGAAGAAAATGGTGTTGGCTGCCTCTTTTATACCCCTGCCGCTCTGACGTCAGGGAAGAAGCGACGACAACCGACGCCGGACCAAGACTTTGGAATTCGGCCGACCGAGGACCCACCTGACGGCAGGATAACCCAAGTGTAATGACTGCAGCAGTATGTACACTCGAACATCTACATTTATGGTAGGTACAAAACTGTACTTTCCTGTATGCATTCCCTCACCAGCCTTGTCCTCAAGATTCGTCAGGACAGACTGAACATCTTGTTGGTGACTCCCTTTTGGCCAAGACAGCATTGGTTCCCCTTATTCCTGCATTTAGCCAAGGGCAGTCATCACAAGTTACCTAATAGAGTGGACCTACTCACACAAGGGCACCCTCATTTATCCCCACTTGTCAACCCTACAAATGAAAATGACACTGTGGGTAATAGGACCATGATTCCTTCTAGACACCTTTTTTCAGAGGATGTGCTAAGAGTACTGCAGTAGGCCAGGAAACCCAACTTAAGGAAATCTTATATATCCAGATAGAAAAGATTTTCAGTCTGTTGTCTCTTGGGTAGCCTGGACCCACTAACAGTGGATGTCCCCACAATCCTGTCCTACATGTGTGAGTTGCTGGAGGCTGTACTAATCAATTCTTCAGTGAAAGTACATTTGTCAGCCATCTCTTTCTGTCTGCCTCTCTCACCTCCCTTGGTCTCTAGGTTTGAGGCCAAACAATTTCTGAAAGGGATCCTACACGAGACCTTCCAGGAGACCAGTACCTCCTCCCTGGGATCATAACTTTGTTTTGGAAAAGCTGACCCTGGTTTCCTTTGAGCCAGCAGCTCTGTCTTTTTAAAATTCTGCTTCTGGAAAACTATTTTTCTTCTAGCAGTCACCTTGGCAGAAGGGTTTCTGAAATTACAAGCCATCATGGCCTCCAACTTGGGTTTTACCTGGATAAAATAGAGTATCTGGAAGACTAACCAGCTGTTCGTCTCCTTCTACCTTAAAGCCCTAGGGCCCCCTGGTCTCTAAACAGATGATTTCTTCCTTGGTCTCTGAAGCAGTCACCTTCTGTTATGAACACCGAGCAACATGGAAAGAGCCTCCCCTCCGCAGTGAGGGCTGTTTCCACCAGAGCCATGGTGTCTTCTGCCACCTTTTTCAAAGTATTGGACACAATTCCATTTTGGAGGCTGCTACTTGGTCTTCAGTTCATACTTTCACCAAACATTGCAAACTTTACAACATTTCCATGTCCAGGACAGGGTTCTCTAGAGCCATTCTCCATTGCTTTCTAGAAAACTCCTATGACCGTACCTCTTCCGTCACCTCCTTTTCATGAGCTTTTGCACTCTCTCGCATATAAAGAATACTGCAACAGCTGAATCGAAGTACATAGATAAGTATCTTACCATAACATCAGCTGTCCTTCTCTGTTGAAGTATTCTATCCTACCCTCTGTCGTTCACCCGATCAGGATGTAACAGGCAAACATTTGTGGGTTCTGTTTAAGCAGTTTTGTTATGTACAAACACCTCAGGAATGAGGCATCAACTTTAACTTGGAGTCAGTTTGTTTATAAGTTTCTTTCTGATACATGCTCACTGTCTGGCTGCACTCTCAAAATGGCACTGAAGCTACATGTGCTTGCTATTTATATGCACGTGCTGTCCTTGGAAATGCTTCTTAAAGGTACAACACTCACATATATTTTACACTTTATCCCTTGTATTTGTTTCTTGGATGTACCTATGCTACATTCCTATTTCTCAGGCACTCTCTGGGGCACTCGGTTCTGAGGTTGGTGCATGCATATGTCACTTTTGTAGACGGGCCAACGTTGGGTCACTTGGCAGGCAATCACCCTCATGTAAAGAATACTGCAACAGAGAAGAGAAGGTCATCTAATGTTATGGTAATATTTTACACAACTTCTCTTTTTTGTAGACTGTCGTGACATTTATGAACTTTTCTTTAGCTTTTGTACTTTTATGGGAAAAAATTGTTAACTTTTGATGTCCTGTTCTCATGTTGCAGTATTCATTATAGTAGGGAGGTGGCTGACTGCAGCACCGACATCCGGTCAGTATACCAAAGTCTTTGGTCCATTAGGGTACTGTGACGTCTTCTGTCAGAGCCATAAACTGACGTAGGGAATTAAAGTGACGTCTGCATATACCCTCTTCAGAATTTTTCCGCCAGAGTCAACATTGGACTCCTGTTTGCCAGTCAGAATGCAGATCGCTAATTCTCAGATGACAGATTTAAAGCAACTGCTACAGATCAGACAACTGCTTCAATCTATCAGTAAAGATAAGTACCCTTTTGGGTTTTCTTTGTCTTTTGTTAATTGCTAAGATGAACATGTCCACTAGAAAGGGGAAGTGTGCTTGTGGGAGAATAATTCCTCACAAGGACACGCATGAAAAGTGCGAATTTTGCTTAGGCGAAGCCCATGACCATACGTCCTGTCCCATTTGCAAATCTTTCATCCCTAAAACGCATCCCAGCCATATGGCTGTGTTAAAACTGTATTTAGAAAACCAGGGGCTTTAACATCTCTTGTTCTGTATGGAAGGTGGAGTAGGCCCGTCCGATGAGCCCGCAAGAGGAGGACAAGAAAATCAGGCTGGATTCCCACTCTGCACCTCAGGCGTTCGAACAGATTTTGGAGGCTGATGAAAGCCCTGGATCTTCTCAGACCTCCATTTCCAAATCAGGCCCAGTAATATCAGTGGAAGCTGGGATGGAGGTATCTTTAAGTACATCCGCTGAGGCTAATCAGCCATCAGACCCTGATGGTGAAGGGGAACCATGACTCCTTCAGTCAAAAGGCCCTACTCTTACACTTCCATCCACCTTGACGTCGACTCCCAGTCTTTCAAAACCAGCTACCCCCTTTGAAGCGAAAACAAAAAATTAAAACATCCTGAGCCTCAACTGGTTTCTGGTTGGGGAAGTTTTCTCAGTCTTTTTAAGGCATTCCAGGCCTTACAGACACAACCACCACCACCTGCTACTCCTCCACGGCGTCCTCTAGAACTATTAGAGGAGGACTACTCTTCAAAGAAATCTATTATATATGCATCACAAATAGACCCCCCCCCCAAGGATTTCATTACCCCAGAGGTGGAGGATCCCATCATTCCTGAGTCCCCTGAGGAAGAATTCACCTTTGGTGACACAATCTTCCTCATGAGGGAACATTTTAAGTGGCAGGCCTCCGAGGTCCCTGACATCAAGAAAAGGTACTATGATCTACTGCAAATGTAACAACCATCCCCTTTCTGCTGTGCCCCCTTTGCTACCTGCCTTCCAAGATGTCTTCTTGGCCGCTTCACAGTCCCCAGACTCACAGCCACCAGCCTCAAAACATCCAGACCATTTTTATAAGGTCCCTCAGGACACCCAATTCTTTTTTAAAACCATCCAGCAGTTATTGCAATCTCTGCTGAGAAAACATCCAGACAGTTACCCTCTGCTGCTCTCTTACCCTACTAATAGTAATAACTTTCAGTTTTTCCCAGTTAGGGGTCGCCACAGCGAACTCTGGTCCACTAATGATTGGCAGTGGATTTTTACGGTGCCAAGTTGCCAGCCCGACACCCAGCCTTCAAAGAAGGCACACCCATTCATCCACGCACCTACCTGCATGTCTTTATACATCACTCTACCACTGGGAGGACATGCAGACTCCACACAGAAGGCACTTCAGCCGAGAATCAAATGGGGGAACCTCTTGCTGTGAAGCAACAACGCTAACCACTGCACCACTATGGCTCTCTACCCTACAGATAAAGACAGCAAATTCATGGACAGACTAGGGAAAAAAGTGTATGCCTCCTTTACTCTGGCTATAAGAGCTCTCACCTACCAATCACACATGGCTAGGTATGTCCTGGACACCATCCCCAAAGCTTCTACCCTCCTGTCTGAGGCTCCTGACCCTTCCATTAAAGCCCAAATTAACACCCTACTTTCCACAGCGTCTGAAGTGACTAGGTACTTCTAGTGCAGTTATGCTGTGGAAGGCTCCTCTAAATCTGCTGCATCAGGCTCAGTTTTTGAGGCAGTACTCCTGGGTGAGACTACAACTACTGTCTATGGATGTACAGACTAAATTGCTTGATGCACCACTGGACAATAAAGCCCTATTGGGACAAGCCTCAGCAGACTTTCTCAAATCTTTTCAAGAAATGGGAAAAGAACTTCAAAACCTAAAACATTTGCTGGTGTCTTCTATCCCCAGATATCACAGAAGCTACCCCCAAAGACCTTTTGTTAGGAGACTGTCCTCACATTCAGCTCCTCAGCCAGAGGGACGTAGGCAACCCAGGAAAAGCTCTTACTCCCAGGTTTCCTACCAACCCTCCGGCCACTCCCTTTCGGAGTCAGTCTGATCAACCCAGGCCACCTCCACTGTGCTTTACAATAGGTTCTTGGCATTTTCAATTCTCTGCCTTGCCTTTTGTACTTTCCAATGCTCCTAGAGTATCACAAAGTGTCTAGCACCCTTCATTGCTCACTGCAGAACACAGGGTATACAAATATGCCCATATCTAGATGACCTGCTTATTCTTCATCAGGACCGCCAAGTCCTTCTGCTCCACCTACAATAGATGATATCCACCCTAACTCAAGGTTTACCATAAACAACAAAAAGTCTCACCTGAACCCCACTCAAGACCTGGTTTTCTTGGGATGCAAGATCAGAGCAGACAGAATGAAAGCCTTCATTCCAGACCAAAGGATCCTAGACCTTTGTCTATACTTCACCAATCTCATCACTCACACCTCCTTGCCAGCTCAAGAGTTTCTAAGGATGTTAGGCCACATGGCATCCCTAATACCCATGCTACCTCTGGCAAGACTCCACAGGAGGAAAATCCAGTGGATCCTAAAGAGCTTATGGAGCAAACGCTCCCACCCCCTGGACAGAGTGCCTGAATAGAGAATTCCAGTGGTGGGTCTCAGCCATCCACCTCAACCAAGAAACCCTCTTACAGGTTCTGGCCCCCCTACAAGTCTCCACAGATGCATCAGACCTGGCTTGGGGTGTAGTGCTAGTACACAAACAGAAGCAATTCACCATGCAAGGGAAATTGTCCACCCTAAGACAAAAGGACCATATCAGCATCAGGGAAATGAGGGCACTACTGCTAGCCTTACAAACATTCAAGTCAGCTCTACAACCAGGAACCCTGAAAGTGATCACAGACAATATGACTGTCCTGTGGTATATAAACAGGGGAGGGAGGACAAGCTCCTACCTTCTTTGCAGCCAAAATCGGGACCCTACCATCATCGCTTCAGATTCATCTGGTAGCAGTGTATATACCCTCTACAGAGACTGTTATGGCAGACACTCTCAGCCGAACTTCAGCTCCCAGTCAGGAATGGATGCTTCACAGAGAGGTATTCCTGGATATTATCCACAGGTGGAGTATTCCACAAGCAGATCTTTTTGCCTCCTCCCAGAACAGACAGATGCCCAGGATCTGCACAAGGGACCCACATCCGCACACTTGGAAAGTGGATGCCTTCTCCTTTCCTTGGGAGGGAATGTATATCTATGCCTTCCCACTTTTTTAACTGATTAAAGTCCTGAAAATCCAGAGGGACAAACCCAAAATCCTGTTAGTGACACCCTTTTGGCTAAGACAGCTTTGGTTTCCCCTTCTCCACCTACTAGCCAAGGGAAATCATCACAGGTTACCCCATCGAGTAGACCTCACACAGGGCAGGGGATCCCTACTACACCCTCGGATGAACAATCTTCAGACACCTATACTCAGAGGACATACTCTGTGTTCTGCAGGAGGCCAGAAAACCCATTACCAGGAGAAATTGTGTATCTAAATGGAAGAGATTCTCCAGATGATTCTAAGGAAAAAACAGGACCCTATGACTACTTATGTACCCTTGGTCCTTTCCTATTTGTGTGAGCTCCTCCACTCAGGACTAACTTACTCTTCAAAGTCCATTTATCTGCCATCTCTGCTTGTCTGTCCATGTTACCACCTCTGGCTTCAAGATAGGAAGGCAAGCTTTTCCCAAAAGGGGTATTTCATATCAGAGCCCCCAGAAAGCCTACACCTCCCCCTTGGGACCTGAATTTTGTGCTAGAAAAATGTACGTTGCCACCTTTTGAACATGCACATTCAGTATCCCTAAAACCGTGCACCTTGAAAACAGTTCTGCTAGTGGCCCTTACTTCTGCCATGAAGGTATCAGAGATACAAGCCCTTATGGCTACCCCTCCATACTTATTTTTCACAAGGACAGAGTTGCCCTCAAGACTAACCCTTCCTTCATGGCTAAGGTGCTTAATAAACTCATTAAATCAGACCATTAACCTGTCTGTTTTTTTGTCCTCACCCCCAAAATCCCTCAGAGAGGACTCTGCATTCTGTAGATGTCCACAGACAACTGAGGTACTACTTAGACAAAACCAGACCTATTCGAAAGTCTGCCCAGCTATTCATCTCCTTCCATCCAAGGGTTTTAGGGAAGGCAGTCTCCAAACAAACCATTTCATCTTAGATCTCTAAATCCATTGGTATATGCAATTCCTATCATGGGAAGACTACACGGACATGTCAAACCCCACTCCACCAGGGCAGCTGCTTCCTCAGCTGCTTTTTTCAAAGGAGTTTATGCCTCAATTTTAGAAGCTGCCACTTGGGCTCCAGTACACACCTTTACCAAACATTACAAACTGGACCTAGTCGCCAGAGCTGGGTTTGCCAAATTAGTTCTTCAGAGTGTCATAGGTAGGTTCGTAGGGTAGGTACTAGGCTATCGTCCCAAGGGCCTAAGTAAGCATAGCCAACAAAGTTCCCTAGCTTACGCCAACCCAAGAAAGTTAATTTACTGTGCCCCTGTTGAGCAGAGCCACAGAAGTGATCCCCGGGGTGTATTTCCTATTTCCCATCCACTCATCAAGATTTTTCTTGAAGAGTGTTAATGAGGAACTTTGCTTGACATAGATGGGTAGCTTGTTCCAGAGTATGGGAAGTCTCTGGGACAAGAATCTATCCCTCCAGCAAGTCCTGTTTATTGTGCTGACAAGGTTTAGGTTGCTAGCTCATGTAGCTCAGAGGGATTGGGAGTTCTTTAGTTGTCACATGTCCAAGAGCTCTGGGTTTGACGTAGCTTTATATGTTAGGCAGAGATCACTTCGGAGTAGGTGATGTTAGTCTCAAAAAACTCCAGCTTTACTCTATCAGTGTAGGGCATCTGTTTGAGGCCAGTAATGCTCTTTGTGAGGTACTTCTGTGTCCTTTCCAGCTGCTGCAGATGTCTTGTGAGGTACATTCCAAAAGGGGTGTTGTACTCTATAATGGGTCTTATGAGTGTCGAGTAGAGGGGAACAATGACCTCTTTTTTTTTTTTTTTTTTTCCTGGATGATAACCCTTTTGTGATGAGGTGTGCCATATAGAAGGATTTCCTGACTACTGTGGTAATGCGATTATCAAAGGAGAGACTACTGTCCACCTGGGTCCTGAGGTCTCTTGTCACCCATTCTGTGTTAAGAAGACTGCTGCCTATGTGGTAGTTCATGGGTACAGAGTTTTTACCAAAGGGGATAACAATGCACTTTTTGGCATTGAGCTTGAGGCCATGGCTCTGACACCAGGCATCTGTCTCAGTGAGGCCCTTCTGTAGGATGTCCACATCATTTGGGGACTGGACTATAGCTCTTAGTTTGCAGTCATCTGCGAACTTCGTTAACCAGAGGCCTTCTATCTTAGCCTGTACTTCAGAGAAGTAGATACCAAACAGGAGAGGTCCCAGGACCAAACCCTGTGGTACTCCACTTGTCCCTTGTTTGAAGTCAGATTTGGAGTCTGCAACTTTTACAGTGTGGGTTCTGTCAGTGAGTCAGTTGGAAGCCCATCTGGTGACATAGGGATTTATACCTAGTTTAGTGAGTTTAGCTATAATTCCAGAATGGGGGATGGTGTCAAAAGCCTTGGCGAGATCAAGATAGGCTGTGTGAACCACCTTGCCCTCATCTACGGCTTTGGTGACTGCCTCAATGAAGTCGAGCAGGTTCAGGAGGCAGGATCTGCCTTTCACAAACCCGAACTGGGTGGGGTCCAGTGTTTGGAGGTCGCCAATGTCTGTTTATGAATTCTATGATATGTTCCATGTCCTTGCAGACCAGGCTAGTCAGGCTAATAGGGTGATAGTTCCTAAGATCAGTGGTGGCTCCCCCTTTGTGGAGTGGGATAACTGTTGCTGTGCACCATTCAGTGGGCACAAATCCTGACGTGAGGCTATGATTGAACATGGTGCTTAGGTGGGGAGCCAGTTCGTTCTGAAGTTTGTGTAAAACGCAGCCTGGGATGTTGTCCAGTCCCATGGATGCTGTGTTTTTGGCTTTAGAGAGTGCTGCTTTTACCTATGAAGTTGTGATTACAGGGACTCTGCATTCTTCCTGTATAGATATGGGCCATTTAGGGGGTGAGAGGGGGTAAAGTTAGCACTGAACCTATCTGCCAGGATGTTGACAATATCAGTTGGTTCTATAATTTTTGTGCCATAACTCAGAGCAGATCTGGATGTTGCCATTGAGAATTCTTGACATAGCTATTGAATGCTTTGTGGTTGTCCTTCGAATCGGTGGCAATCTTGTTTTCATAGCTAGCTTTGGAGGATCTTATAAGTGATCTCAGCTTCTTGCTGAGGCCGACCAGGGAGCTCCTCCATTCATGGGATTTTACTCTTTTGCAACAATTTCTTCCTTCTGTTGTAGAGTTTGTGGCAGGGGGCCACCAGATTGGCTTCTTATTTTTGGAGGATAGCGTCTTGATTCTGTTAGGGATAGCACGATTCATGCACTTGTGTAAGTGCTTATAGTGCGCATTTGTGTAGGTTTCAGCAGTCATAACTGTATTGTCCATCTGCATGGGTGTCATGAAGTTCACCACTTCTGTGTTAAAAAATCATGAAGTTGGCTTTGGAGAAATTTTTTACCGTGGTTTCCTTAATGGGGGGTGGGGTCAGGATGTGGATATCTAGGGTGATTAGCTTATGGTTGGATCTGACCAAAGAGGAGTTGACTTCAGGTGTGGAACACCGGTCACTCATGTTGGTAATGACTAGGTCTAAGATATTGTTGCCCCTGGTGGGGGGTGTGGATAAGTTGATCCAGGGCATTGGAATTTATAAATTCCAGAAAGCGCTGAGCGAAGGTGTTGGTACATGAGTAGTTTTCCCAGTTAATGGTGGGGTAGTTGAAACCAACCAATATTAGGGTGTTTGGTTGAACCCTAATATTTTCCAGTATATCAAGAAAAGAGGAGTGGGAATCCTGGGGCATGGTGGGGGATCTGTAGCAAGCTACAATTTGGATTGCAGTTTTGCCCAGAGTTAGTTGCACTTGGATAACCTCGGCTGCATTATGCTGAGCAACTAGCCTGGAGGTGTGGATATCCTTAATGAATATGGACAAACCTTTGCCTTTGGTGTTCCGGTCCAGGTTAGATGGCCAAAAAAGTGTGGTATGAGTTGTAGCCTGGTAATGCAGGGGTGGTCTCTGGAGCCTTGAACCAGGTCTCAGTCACTGCACAGACATCGATGTTCTCTATTTTAAGGAGTGCCTCGAGTGAGTGCATTTTTAGATTTAGACTTCTAGCATAACATTGAGTAGCATTGCCCTCAGTTTTTGCTTGCCTGTTCCTGTTATGGTGGTGAATTTGTCATTTGAACCTTGCCTAAAAAAGGCACTATAGGGACGGCAAGAGCCTTTGCCAGTATCCGAAATTCCAGGGGTGACAGGTGCAGGCCATCTCTGGCAAAGCATCGTGGTTTGTCGACCATGTTGTCCCAGGCAGACAGATACTGGATCCCCTTAGTGACACCAGAAGCTTAGCCAATTGTTGAAGTCAATCATTTTGTCCTTTTACTGCGGTACAGTTGACCAGGGATCCCAATTCTCCACCCAGGCTCATACCTAAAAGCTTTGATACTCTCCCTACTGTAGTGAATACGGCAACATGAGAATAGAAGGGCATAGAATAGTTGTATAAGAACTTACCATAACCTTAGATGTCCTTCTCTTCCATGTTGCAGTATTCAGTCTCTCCCTCCTGCTCTCTCTTCCTTACCTATTTAACCTACTTTTGCTTAACTGTGGGGACATAGTCACCCTTTTTTCCAGTTTCTCCACTATACACAGCCTATCAAGTACCCTAGGGTCTAGTCTACATGCGAGTCTCAAAGGTCTACCCATTTTGGCCCACTTTAAACCTACAGGAGTACTCTGTGTATGGCAGTCCATTCTGAAGAGGGTACGTGCAGATGTCACTTTTATACCCTATGTTGGTTTATGGCTCTGACAGAGGACATCCCACACACCCTCCTGGACCAAAGACTTTGGTGTACTGACTGGATGTTGGTGCTGCAGACAGCAACCTCCCTACCTTAATGAATACTGCAACATGGAAGAGACATTACACAACTATTCTTTTTCCTTGAGATTTTATTTTTGCGTGGCTAAAGTGTTTTTCAGTTTTTGTTTAGGTGAATAAAGTGACTTACTACTCATTGAGTACTGCTGCCAGGCATTCCCAGGAGTCTGGCATATTTTTTGGCTTTACCATAAAAAGTCTACCAGGCTTCTAAGTTCTTTCTGCCACAGAAAGAAAAAAAATTAATAACCTTTGCCACCACGTCTGGCTACCAAGTGCCTCAGATGCAGATGGGTGACTGCTGTGGCTATTTCTGTTTCCTCAGATAATTCTTTTTCCTTGTCTCATAGTCCAGCAAGGTAGAACTACTCTTGTTGGTCTTGGAAGGAGGAGCAAGGAAAACCTCTCTGCTTCGCCAGAGTGGATGCCTGTCTCTAGGGAGGGTTTGGCTGTCAAAAGTAGGTCTGCTTCTTAAAAAATTCTCATAAGAATTTATTTAACATTTCTTTACCGGGAAAGTCTGACTTGGAACAAAGCCACTTTTTCGTGGAGGCCTGGGGAGAAATGCTCCAGATGCATGTCTTTGTAATGTGGGAAAAAACTGGAGTACGCAGAGAAAACACTCTCAAATGCAGGGAGGACATACCGACTCCATACAGAAAGCACTCCAGCCGAGAATTGACCCTGAGAACCTCTTGCTGTGAGGTGACCACACTATCACTGCTCTGTCCAAAAGAAGCAAAAAGTTAGCTATATGTCCTTTCTCATGTTAGTTACTTTATACAGGAGTGATTTATTGGTCTTATCCCGGGGTTCAGTTCAGGCACTAGACCCTTCCAGTTTTGTGGTTTCTGGTAAAAGAAAAAGGAATTCTTAATTTTCTGAGCATGTTCAAGATTTTGAACTTCTGAATGAATGTGACAACTTCTGAATTGATGGTGCTTTTTTTTTGTCCATTTCTCAACTGATGGTCTCGAATCTGGCTTTGACTACTTCATTAGAAGTAGACTCCATAGCTTGATCTCCTCCCCTTACCTATAATCTTCTTTTCTCCTGGATATGGTCAACATTATCTGAAGGTGTTCTTGTGTTACATAAGTAAATTTCTACTTATCTTGGTCACCTTTTCTCTTGTCTTCATTCCTCCCCATTTTCTGCAATAAGAAAAAAAAAATTTAAACAAAATTTAAAAATTTTTCTGCCACTTTTTCATAATCATTGTTGGCACTTTTTATACCTTTTTGGTGTTTCTGTTTACCATTGTTGACATTTGTACTAATTTGTATACCTAATATTCCCTACTTATTTCCTAGTTGTTTTGTGTGTGACATCAGATAAACCAACTGGTTTTAAAAAGTGCTTCTCATGCAGGCACAACATCCCGAACTCAGATGCTCATTCTGAGTGCATATACTGCCTTTGGGCAGTCATCTGCTTACTGACTGTGATGCCTATGCTGGCTTTAACCATAGAGCTTTGGTAGAGAGTAAAAAGTTGATTCTGAAGGATTACACCCTTCCATTTCTTCCTCTTCATCTGGAGCTCCCCTTCTCATCCAAAACATCTTCAGAGTTTACAAAGGGAGATACAATTGATAAATGCTCTCCTCCAAAAAAGGAAGCCAATTTGGTGGTTCCCTGCCATAAACAAACTTTACAACAGAAGGAGGAAACTGATTCGGAATGAGGTGAAGTCCCATGACTGGAAAAACTCTATCAGCCTCAACAAAAAGTTTAGATTCCTCATCAAATCTTCTAAAGCTAGCCATGAAGACAGAATTGCAGCAGATAGTAGACAACCACAAGGCCTTCTATAGTTATGTAAAGAATCTCCACGACAATACTCAGATTTGCTCTGAGCTACTGCACAGTGGTACCTCCTATACCGAGCCAACAGATATCGCCAGTATACTGGCTGACAGATTCAGTGCCAACTTTACTCCTCCCTCCCCAAAGGACCAGTCAAAATACCAGTAGATTGCCAGGCACCCAGTATTACTGCTGCACAGGTTAAAACAGCACTGTCCAAGGCCAAGAATACAGCTTCTATGAGACCTGACAGTGTCCCTGGCTGTGTTCAACATGAACAACAGAGTGAACTGGCACCTCACCTGTGTGCCCTGTTCAATCACAGCCTCACCTCAGGCGTTGTTCCTACCGAATGGTGCACTGCTACAGTCATACCCCCTCCACAAAGGAGGAGCGACTACAGACCCTGGGAACTATCACCCCATTAGCCTGACGAGTCTGATATGCAAAGCTTATGGAATGCATCATCATGGACCTAATGAACAAGGATATAGGGAATCTCCAAACTCTGGATCCCACACAGTTTGGTTTTGTGAAGGGTAGAGCATGCCTGCTCAACTTGGTCAACTTCTTTGAGTCAGTCACCAGAGCTGTGGATAAAGGCAAGGTGGGTTCATACAGCCTACCTTGATCTGGCCAAGGCCTTTTATACCATTCCCCACTCAGGAATCAGAAAAACTCATGAAGTTAAGCATCAGCCTCTATATCACTAGGTGGGTTGCAAACTGGCTCACAGGTAGAACCCACAGTGTGAAGTAGTTGACTCCAAGTCAGACTGCCGACCAGTCACAAGTGGAGTCCCACAGGGATTGGTTCTGAGTCCCCTCCTATTTGGTATCATCTTCTCTGAAGTCCAGGCCAACACGAAAAAACTCTGGCTGAAAAAGTTCACAGACGATTGCAGGTTGGGAGCTATTATTAACTCCCTAACTGATGTTGACATCCTGCAGAAAGGCCTCCATGAGAGCAATGACTGGTGTCAGAACCTTGGCCTTAAGTTCAATGCCAAAAAATGTCGTTATTCCCTTTGGGAAAAACCCAGTTCCCATGAATTACCACATCAATGGTAGACTGTTGAATAAAGAAGGTGTTATAAGAGATCTGGGAACATTGGTTGACCACAACCTCTCTTTTGACCACCACATTGCCACTGTGGTCAGAAAGTCCTTCTGTGTGGCACATCTGATTACTAAGGGTTTTACATCCAAGAAGAAAGAAATCATTGTCTCCCCCTACTCTTCCCTCATTAGGCCAATCATTGAGTACAATGCCGTATTTGGCATGTACCTCACTAAATTCAACAACTGGAGAGGTCGCAAAAGTACCTCACAAAGAGGATCCTAGGCCTTAAACATTTGTCCAATATGGTCAGACTCAAAACTCCAACTATTCTCTGTCTCATATCGCCTACTTAGAGGCAGTCTCTGGTTGACTTGCAAAGCCATGTCTGACTCAGCTCTGTTAGAAATGCTACATCTAAATAAATCCCAATCCCTCCGCACTACACTCTCCAAAGACCACAACCTCATTACCACAATCAATAGAACAAGCTGGAGGGACAGGTTCGTAATCCAGAGACTGCCCATGCTATGGAATTGACTTCCCATACATGTCAAGCGGAGTGCCTCACTGGCCCTCGTCAAGGGAAATCTTGATAAGTGGATGGGAAATAGAAAATTCACCCCAGGGATCACTCCAGTGGCTTTACTCGACAGAGGCACTGGGAATTAAGGTCGGGTGGCATGATGCCAGGGTAATCCAATGGGCTAGGTTTGTAAAGGCTCCAGGACCATTAGCCTAGTACACACCTATGAACCTATAACTTGAGAAAGTGCACCTCGGATCACACTCCTCCTACTTTGGGCTTGGCTTCACCAGAGAAAATTTTGAGAGCTTCTCATCCAACTACTACTTCGGTTTTGACCTCGCCAGAATCAAAATCTGATCCAACTGCATCTTTGGATCAGACTTGAGCCAGATCAGAGTCCCCACAGGCAAGATCAAAGTTCTTTCCAAAGCCTGTGATTTCAAGGATGTAATCACCATTCTTGCAGGAGACACCTTGAATGGTATCCCATCCACCCTTAACCTCTTCAACCCTTCGGTCCCCTAGGAGCCTAACAGAAGCAGAGGTAGACAGGATGATAACATTTCTCAGAACCCAGGTTCAGTTGGGAATTATTCCACCTCAGTCTCCAATCAGATCCATGAGCCTATCCTCCAGTACATACCTAGCTTTTGACTCCTACACCGATCTGTACACTGGTTTTGGAGCTTGTGGATCACGGAGTTCTGAGCTTGTCTGTCTGATGCGACTCTGACACCTTTTCTGACCCAGACATCACTGACACTGTCAGAACTGGAAGGATCTTGGAGCTGTAGAGTCTGCACTGGATCCTGCCATTTGAGTTTGACTCCAATGTTCTCGGAGCCTTAGCACTGGATAGCTCTTCTCTGACCTCTGTGTCGAACCAGGAGCCTGGGGAGATAGGGCTCTATCCTGCACAAATGTCTTAAGATCCTGTTGGGCTGTGACTTGATTACTCCTTGAAGACTGTTATAGTCGAGATGTTAGAGAGAATAAAGCTTGTTGGTCTACTAGCTTGTGTTTTTTTCTTTGTGACTTGATTCCCCCATGAATTCTGCCTTTGAGATAGTGGAGAAAGCAGGGCAAGACATCCATGCCCACCTGGGCCTACTCCCTCCAGCAGTCTACTGTGGATAGTGGGTCTTTTCATCCTGTCTCATCAGGATAGCTGTTCTGGTCAAGCCTGGAAATGGTCCTCATTCTGGACTGCTGGCACTTCCGAATCCTCCTCACAACCTCCCCCTAGTGAAGCCCCCTCAGAAGTGTATTGTGGCATTTGGACTCCCCACAAGGGACTTTAACCGAAGTCGCTGACTTTAACAAAGGGAAAGGGTCCTTCAGATCACCCCTCCGGAATATATTTTTTGATGAAATGCTTGGACATTTGAGGCAGAAAGCTAGCTGGCCTTCTGACCCCCTCCCATGAGAAGTCTGTGTTTCTCAAGGCTTTCAAAGTTGCTCAGCTACATCTTGTGTAGTCCCCTCCTGGAGGATGAAATGGTGGACCTCGTATCCCTCCAGGCTTGGAAGGATCTGGATGTTAATGAAGCCTATTCCCAAAAGGCCAGATAAATACCTTATCTCTCCAAAGGATAGGAGCCATTGAAGCAAGAGTTCTCCAGTGGATGCTGTGGTTGCAGCAGCCACCTAGAAAACTTGTGGAATAGCATTCATCTGTCCATCCCCCTAAAAGAGAGTCCAGGGTGGTGGACAGATTTGGGAAGCCTGTCTATACTTAAGTGACTTTTGTCGTCATGTTGCTGAACTGTTTGGTGCTTCTTACAAGATTTCAGAAGGAGTTGATAAGGAGTTTTCCAATACCCTCTCAAGGTCCATGTATGCGGAGGATAAGAAGACTGTTTCTTCATAACCAGCCATCCTCGAGCCCCTATTGAATGCTTCCATGAGGCTGATTTCTCACACCTCAGAAGGAGCTTTGAGAGCCTCTGGTTCAGGAATTGCTGTAAGAAAACAAATCTGGATGCACCTTTGTGACTTTGCAGAGCACTTCAAGACTTTATCAGTAGTTTTGATGGATCCACCTTGTTTGGTCCTCAGGCAAAGGAGGCTTTTTCTGGGAGCAAGCATGATAGACACATTTACCATGGGAATTCATTTTTCTGCCCCTCAAAGGACCTTCTCCTGGAACCAGAGCAGTGTCCGGATTACCCATGGCAGAGGGAGGAACTCTAATGGAAGATATCACTCTGTGGCAGAGGTGGTCTGCAACATCAGGCTTCAGAGATCCTTACCCCTGAAGGGTTCCCCAACTGCTGTACTGTGGAGGCAGTCAAGGAATGCTCCTCTCTTCCCCCAGAAGCCTGGACAGCCATTATAAAAGGTACTTGGGTATGCAGAATAATATCCAGAGGTTATTGCATTCCATGTTTCCTTCTACCTTTCCAGCAGAACAAAAGAATTCCCCCTGTTCCACTCAAAGGAAAGCAAAAGCCTTAGAAATAGAAAAGCTGCTGAGAAAGTCATCCATACAGTCCCCCCACACCAACAAGGATTCACAACCTATTTGAGATTCTTTAATGCCAAAGAAGATAGGGGACTTCTGGAGCTCTGCAATCTGAATCAGTTTGTAAAGTACATGAAATACCAGACTGTCACGGTTCAGTCTGTTCTGCTACTGTTGCATAAGGACAATTGGATGTGCTGCATAGATTACCAGGATGCACACTGTCATATCCTTTCCAGCCAGTAGCCAGTCATTATCAGTTCAGATCCTAGCCCTTTGGTTTCACCACAGCCCCCAGGGTGTTCACTGAGTACATGGCAGTAGTTACAGCTCACTTGAGACTGCATGGATTCTGTGTTTTTCCTTATTGGCTCCTTTCTGCGTCCATCAAGCATCTACTGATTCAGGACTGGGATCACGTGCTCCATCTGTGTCCTCAGCTGGGCATACTAGTTGAACTATGCCAAGTTTCAGCTCTCGGCCCTACCCAAGCCCTGGAATTGGTGCTCATCTGTATACGGTGACACAAATTGCAAGCTTCCCACAGACAGGATTAAACAGTGTACGGAACCAAGCTTTACACATTCTTTCTCTTTGTTCCCCTCCTGCCAGGCTAGTGTTATAGCTCCTCTGATCAGTGATGGCCTCAATAGTTTTTGGTACCTTTAGCAAGATTTTACATGAAGGTACTACAGTGGACCCTTGCAGTACAGTGGTCAGTAAGGCATCACCCTCTGACTTCCATATGCGAATTACAAATATTTGTAAACACATAGTCTGGTGGATTCATGCAGAAGTTTCTCTGGGTTGCCCTTTTTTTCTTCCTATACCCAAGGCCACAGTGATGATGGATGCCTGCCAGTTAGGGTGGAGGGGAGCATTACTTGGGCAGGGCAGTCCAAATCATGTGGTCTTAATTAGAGGTCAATCTTCACATCAGTATCCTAGAAATGAGAGCAGTCCTATTGCTGTTGCAGGTGTTTCAAGATGTTCTACCTGTAGAGATGATTACTATTCAGACAAGGCAGTATGTCTGTGGTCTGGTACATCAACAAACCGTGGGAACCCAGTCCTATCCTTTATGTCAAGAGGCAATGAGAGTGTGGCAATGGACAACTTACTCTCTCTTTCTATTTGGCAATACATATTCTAAGAGGTCCAACATGCTTGCAAACTGAGCAAGTCCATTTTACTTCATGAGTGATCTTTCAGTCAGTGGCAGAAGTGATGTTTCATCACTGGGGCCAACTGTACTTTACCTCTTTACTTCTCCCATCCGTTCCAAGTACAGCAGGTACTTTGCCCTAATTTCTCTAGAGAAGGAGTCCACAACAAGAGACAGACTCACAATTGGTCACCCCACCCCTCTAATTTCCATGTTTTTCTGGAATGCAGCTCAGGCAGAAAAGCAGGGTAATCCTCATTGCATCATTCTGGCTTTGACACATGAGTTTCACCTTCCTGTGGATTTACCCAATTTATCCTCCCTGGGAGTTGGATCCTTCTCCAGACCTTCTGTCTCACCTCATCAGATGTTCAAACCTTCAAATTGTGACTGCATGGTTTCTCCACTTCCAGTAATGGCTAGACACTCCACGTTTTCTTCCCCAGTTTGTCACATCCTTACATCATCCCAGAAAACTTGTACCAGAAGGATTTAAGGGCAAATGGAAAAGGTTTTCTATTTGGGTCTTCCAAAGATGATTAGGCCCTGTTTCAGCTCTTAGCCATTCTTGACTTCCTAGCTTGGATTTTTAATAATGGAGCTAGTTACTCGACAATTGAGGTCAGTCTTGTTGCCATTTCTAATTTTCACTTAAGTGAAAAAACATTCTTCTTTGGCCTCTCTGAGATTATGAAGGCTTGTCTTAAAGGTAACATTTTACTTTGACCTCCTATTAAGGACCTCACTCCTCCATGGGATTTAATGGTGGCACTTCAAACCTTGACCCAGTCTCCCTTTGTGCCTTCAGCCAAAGTAGATTTGGAAGTTCTTATCATGGAAAAATCTTTTCCTGATTGCCATTACATTGGCCAGACAGGTATCGGAACTCCAGGTGATTTCTTCCTAGCCACAGTATCTGGTTTATCATAAGGACAGGGTTTCCGTTTGGACTAACCCTTATTTCCTGCCTAAGGTGGCATCAGAGACTACTATCAACCAGTTCATCAATCTACCCATTTTCTTTTTTTGAGTTTTTCTAATAAAGAAGAATACATGCTGCACATGTTGGATGATGATAGACCACTTAGATTCCTTATTCACAGAACTAGATTTCAGCTAAACAGATTGGTTGTTTTCTTTTCGAAAACTAAATTGGGCAAAGCAATATCTAAAGTAACCTTGGCTAGATGGCTCATTGATTGCATTTCTTTTGTCTATAAGAATAAAGGATTGACATTACCCAAACCACCTAAGGCTCATTCAACCAGATCTGTGGCCACTTCAGCGGTTTCTGGTCCAGAGCTTCTATAGATGACATTTGTGCAGCTGCCATAATGCCCAATTGTCATACCTTAATAACTCATCCTATCTAGGAAAAGGTCAGCATTTGGCTCTGTCATATTCCAGAATGTCCTTCCTTGAGGACCACACAACTTTTCTCTAGCTTGGGACTGTTGTCCCATCAGTTGAGGAACAGACAAAAAAGGCATCTGATATAAAAGTTATGTACTCATCTTAACTCTGCATCTATTTTGTCTGTTTTTCTTTCCTCAGGCTCCTGCCCTCCAGCTCCTTTCTGATTTCTTTTAAACTCCTAGAATGTCCTGATGAATACTTCTGTTAGCCTTGCTGCATGAGCTCCAGTCTCCTCCTTTTATCTTTATGCTGTAGTTGGCATACAACTCAATTTATATGTCAGTGGCTGGATGTCCTTTGACACATATTGGTTAGCAAACTAGAGGACAAAGTAAAGCTGAGGTAGTTCAGGAGAAGAGCAGATTATGGGTAAGGGGAGGAGCTCGAGCTAATGAGCCTAAGTTTAATGAAGTGGCCAGACCTGTTGGTTGAGGAAGGATGAAAACAGACAACACAGATGCAAAGGTAAGGTGCGTACATGACATTTTTCCCCTTGGGTTTCTGATTCTGAGGAAAGCGAGGCTTCTGACTGACCTTTTGAATGTTTGTTTTTTTCCTGAAACAATTTCTAGAATGAATCTATGGTTTCACTGGAAACATAATGATATTCTCCTTTCTTTGGGGAAGAAATATTGTGATGCACTGCAAATGGAATTTCATAAATCTATGCCAGTTTGTTCTGTATTTATTACTACTTTAACTTGCCTGATAGCCAGCCTGCTGCCCCCAAGAAAGCAGGTTGTATAAAGTTCCTCAGTCTTAAGTTTTTATATTCTAATCCCACATCATACCCAGCAGTGATTTCTCTGGTAAACCCAGCTGTTGCTAAACATCTGGTTAATGCCAAATTCCTCCCCTTCTAACAAGGATGGGAAAATGTGTATTTTTCTGCAACACTTACTTTAAAAAATTTTCAATTATATGGTTTGTATGTTAAAGGGAAAGCGAGGAACATTATGGTAACTCTGAAAGCACCAATAACCAACAAAAAAGGGTTCACGTTGTTTCAGGAATTACCAACCTTTACAGTTCCTGTGGTGCATTTGTAATCACCAGACGAGTAACCACAATATCAAAATATTAGAGATAAAAGCCCTTATGGTTAAGCACTTTCATCCCCTCTGCTTTTTCAGAACATAATAAAACCACTGTTTTCATAATTGGATCATACAGACTTTTCCCTGCCTTCAAAATAACAATTACAGGGAAATAAGAACACCTCAGTAAATTATCAGATTTTAAAATATGATACAACCAAGTCTAAAAATCTTAAAGAAATGTCTGTTATTCTAAATTACCTAATTATGAAAAGGGTTTTACATATATATATATATATATATATATATATATATATATATATATATATATATATATATATATATATTATTATTTTTTTTTTTAAATAATGATGCTTTAACTGTTTTTACAATGTATTTAGTAGGTTGCTTAATTGCATATGGACAAGTATCTTTAAACAACTGCTTATTGGTTTATTTATGTTCTGAAGAAGACCATAGCAGAGGGGATGAAAGCGCTTAACCATATGAGATTTTATCTCAAATACTTTGATTTTGTGGTTAATTGTCTGGTGGTTACAAGTGTTTGCCAAATTATGGTAATTCCTGGGACAATGTGACACCTATTTTTTAGTTATTTATAGGGTCATAGGTGTTTAGTAGGCTAATGACCACAAGGGCTATTTTAAGCCTAGCCATGAATTCCAAATCTCTGACAAGTTCAGATACCATTGATAAGTTTAAGCAGGGGTCTGGGAGATGAACCATTTACATGTTGCCTGTGTCCATTAGAGACATAGTTGCCAAACCAGGGATGAATTTCCTGTTCTCCATCCAGTTGTCCAAGTTGCATTTGAATTGTGTTAGGGAGGAACTCTGCTTCACATCAATGGAGAGCCTCTTCCTTAGACAGGGTAGTGTCTGGGATACATACCTGTCTCTCCAGCAGGTCCTGTTTATATCACACTCAAGGTTCAAGTCTTTAGAATGGATAATTCTGGTGCTGTTTGTTTTGTGGATATGCAGATCATCTATCAGAGTGGAGTCTTAACAACACCCTGTATGCCAGGTATAGATCTCCCCTCAAAAGCCTGTAGGAGACCGAATACAGGGATAGGGCCTTGAAGCTGTCTACATAGGACATTTTACTTTATGCCCTGTATTCTTCTAATGAGGAACCTCTGTGGACATTCCAACTGTTAAGATAGGCCTGGTTAGGTACATACCAAAGGGAGCATTGTATTCAATGATAGGTTATAGCTTTTCCCTCAAGTGAGGAAAAATGTGTGTAATATTTTAGTGTGTGTGCGCTAAGTGGCTGCCAACTCTTTGAAATGTGCTTATGATTTGGCTGCTGCCACTGGAGCTGTTATGAGGAGGTTAGCTTGGTTGTGTACCCATAATCTTCCTGAGGACATTCAAACTAAAATGTTAAATTCTCCCTTGGACAGAGAGATAGCTTTGGACCCCCTGTTGCAGAGATCCTTAAAAATTGTAATGAGAGAGGTAAGATGATTCTGGGAATTTTACAGATTTTTTCAGCCCTCCCCCGCCTTCCACATTTGTCAAAGGGTTTAATGCTACCTCTTTGATTTTTTTCATAAAGCAAAATAAGCAGATAGACCAAGCTGCCACTAAGCAGATTTGTAAAAAGCAATGGTGGGGAGAGGTCCTAGGAACAAAGGACAGTCTAATATCTGAATAACTATGTGCGGCATCCTGTCCCTTGCACACCTTGGAAAATCATTACTCATTCCAAAAATCTGAACCTCCATTTCTCTCTGGCAACAAATAGTTTCAGACAAATGGGTTCTGAAAATGATTCATCATAGATGCAGAGGGCAGTGGGAATGTCTCCCTCCTTTTCAAAGGATTCCTCCTCATCCCCAGTTCCAACTTTTTCCTTCTTGACGTGCAGCATTTGCTGACTCAGGGTGATAGAAGTGGTTT